>NC_056732.1:1086221720-1086389220 GCF_019279795.1 Protopterus annectens | reverse complement strand
CCCCCCACTTAGTCTGGTGTAATACTGTACAGTTTATGTTAACAGGTTAAGTAATTGTTAATCAGACTATGTGTGGTTCTACCACACCCTCCAAAGTGGAGGGCTGTGCACCCACACCAGCACACCTATGTTTACCAACTCCAGGATTGCACTACATTGGGGAAGAGGAAATATACCCTGTCAGTACCATCGTCAATGACATTAAACTGGCAGACTGCTTACTTACTGATGTGTTGTTTTGCCTATTTTGTCTTGGTGGAATTACACAGGCCAAAATGAGTTCACTGCAAAATTAAGTAGATCTATGTGTACGGTGTTCTCTGTGTATTGCATCAACACCAAAGCCTCTGTGCATGTGTGTTATTCACAAACATTTGTTGTGTGCTACCCAGTACACTTACCATTGTCTACCTACCATTGTCTGCACTTACCTATATACACCGCTCAGACCTATCAGCCATGTAGCACATGCAGTAACTGTTATACAGACCTGTTACTTGTGTTCAGCTGTACACAGGATATGACACAGTCAATGTGTCACCACAGTGCCATACCCCTTGTAGGTAACAATAGCAGACCAACATCCTGCTGACACACAGACACCTTCAACACAAACTGAATACATTATGGAGACCGCAATCAGTCAGTGTTAATAACAGCTATAATGCATCATGGCTGGACAGCTACACACCCTGACATGTAAGCATTAAACTTTCCAGCTGAAAATATGTTATTAAACAATATTACATTGCTAAACCTTAGTACATTCACCCTGTGCATCAGCACCATATTAGCATGTCCCTGCATTGATGGTATGGGTGAAAGGGATTTGGAACAATACTTGAATAAAAAGCAACAGTCAAAATATACACAGACGCTGGAAGATAAACACTTTATATCAAATAACAAAACACGGCAAAGCTTTCAGGTATAGACCCTTCTTCAGTGCATTCATTACAACAGTTAAAAACATAATGATTATATAGTGTGGGTTAACATCACATGACCTGCAGCCCAACAGTCACATGACGCTCAGTTAAAAATACAATATATTTCATCTCAATTTAGTTTGCTGTAAAAACTTAAGTACAGGTTTCAATGTTACAACATCATTTATTCCTGGTGGTTTGTCTGCCTGTAACCTAATTATCCACTCATACTCCTTCAGCTCCAGTTTATTATTTATATCACCTCCCCTAGGTGTTACTTCAACTATATGTATAACACGAAATAAAAATCTATGTTCAGCTCCATATTCTTCTATATGCTTATATAAAGAATTAGTTCTTATTTTTCTATTGATTTCTGACTTGTGTTCAATTATTCTATTTTTTAATTTTCTTATAGTTTTACCTATATAGAACGATGAACACTCAGAGCAGGTAGCCATATATACCACCGAAGTGGTATTACAAGTAGCTTTAACATTAAAGTTATATACTTTTTTTGTGTTGGGATGTTTAAATGAATGACTATTTTGATCTTGAATATCAGAACAACATGTACAGTTATAACATTTACATGTTCCTGTCTTTACGCTACTAGGCACACCTAAAATGCAAAAATCTTTATAGCACAATTGCTGTTTCAGTGTTCTCATATTCCTAAAAGAAAAATAAGGTTTAGCATCTAATACTTTCCTTACATCCATACATGCCATCAATATAAGCCAATTTTTTTGTATGACTTGTTGTATTAAATATGTGTTAGAATTAAAAGAGGTAACAAATCTAGTTTTCATGTCATACTGTCTTACTTCACCCATTGTAACACCTTCAGTGTATATAGGTTTAAGAGTAGTAGTCCTTTGGGCTATAGTTTTATGTTTACATTCCAGGACTAGTCTGCTGTCATAACCACTAGAAAGCAGTTCCTGTGTCGTAGATTCAAGTTGATTATTAAACATGCCTTCTTCTGTATTTAGTCTGCTTACTTTGCCCAACTGTGATTTTATTATACTCTTAAATACATGGGGGGCATGCATACTGCCGGAATTTAAGTACCGTCCTGAGTGTACTTCCTTCTGATATATATTGGTTTCAAAGGAATCATTGGTTTTGTGTAACATTAGATCTAGAAACACTATTTTATCTCTGGAAAATTCCATCTTAAAGGTTAAAAAATTCGTACTTTCATTCAGATATGCTAAAAAAGAATGCAACTGAGATTCAGACCCCTTCCATAGTAAAAAACAATCATCTACAAATCTCTGGTAAAATGCTATGTGTCCAGCAAAATTATTATTATCCTTGTTTAGTATGAATCTCTGTTCCCAAACGAACAGTACTAAATTCGCGTAGGTATTCGCTGTGGAAGTGCACATAGCCACACCCGATGTTTGCAAATATAGTTGTTGATTAAATAAAAATATGTTGTTTGTTAAAACTAAGTCCAATAATGTACAAATAGTTTCTACCTTACGTGATGTGTAAGGGGTTTGTTCGGTTAGAAATTCTCTTATACAATTAATACCAAATTCATTAGGTATTACCGTGAATAATGATGTGATATCTAACGTTACTAATAAGACATTATCAAATATTATCCCTTCATTTTTTAATGACTCTTGTCATTGCTTTAACTTCAATAAAAAATCAATGGTATCCTTCAACACTGTACTACAGTTTTTCATAAAGGGATACAATTGTTGCTGCAGACAAATAGATAATGGTTCCGTGATCCAGCCTCCACCTGAGACTATAGGTCTCATTGGCGGATCACTGACACAAATACAGGAAGACATAGACATAGATTTGTTTAATTTCTTTACAGTACCATGCCCTCTTATACCAAGCTTATATGGGGTTCCGAAAATACACAAATATATCAGTGATGTAACATGTAACATTGAAACCTGTACTTAAGTTTTTACAGCAAACTAAATTGAGATGAAATATGTTGTATTTTTAACTGAGCGTCATGTGACTGTTGGGCTGCAGGTCATGTGATGTTAACCCACACTATATAATCATTATGTTTTTAACTGTTGTAATGAATGCACTGAAAGGGATTTGGCACAGGTATCATCATATGCACAGAGTGTGTTGTGGGTTCGCCAGAGACCTAGACTGAGCCATTTGGTTGACATCATGTGTGTGTGTTAGGGGGTTCTTTATCAACTGGGCTGTGCAGATGTGGTGTGTGTAGGTATGGATATGCCATAGCTCTGTTGGTGATGTGTGTGTGCATGTATGCACACACTTCTGCCATGTGGCTGCCCTATACAGGGGTTGCAGACCATACATGGCAGGGTGTACAGTTCACCGTGTCCGGCCATGGACATGAGAACTGTGCCTGCCAGGGGTTCCATGGGCACAACCAGGTAGAAGCCCAGAAAATGTAATTTAAGACCTGTACATCATTGCTTACCTCCACACACACACACACACACACACACACACACACACACACACACACACACACACACACACACACACACACACACTTACAGGTGAGATGGCACAAAAATATTACACAGACCTCTCATTACCCAACAGTCAACATGCATGACATGTGGCACTCAACAGCATGCACTCCAGCTATACTCAATCCTTGTTACCAACATTATACATCTCTATGATGCATGAGTTGTATTAGTAGGTGATGCCCCTTCCACTGGAACACACTGCACCCATGAAGACAGTATTGCTGTGCACCTGTTCAGCACCCTGGCATGTAGTGTGCACCATACATCACAAGTGCACACACCATTGCTGAATGTGTATATGTGTAGTAGTTATGTTTCCTCTGTTGCTCACAGCCCCTATGTGTTTGTCTGACATATACCTGGGATGATATGAGAACAAACGTCAATAGTGAATGCTTGACCTCTGATTTGTAGTTCTCATCATCAGCAGTGCATGTATGAGCAATAAAATCCAATTAAACTGACAACTTTCAAAGCTTACTGTGGCTATGAGGAGTGTACACACCCTTGTTGACATGCCAGCCTGTTCCATAATATGCAATGGGGCCACAATACTGCATATGTTAACATTACATACACCTGATATGTGACATATGACCTGTGCAATCAAATGCAGTATCAAACAAATGTGTTAGCCATGGAGATGCTGATTGAGATGCATACAATATGTGGGTTGCATTAGTGTGCACGCCCTTAACACAATGGGTTTGTTTCAGCACTTGTTAAGTGAACTACAGCAGTCACTAATCATGGAAGGGGTATACTAACATGGCCCATCTTCACTTGCCATTATTTGGTCACTCAGCCCCACAAATGTCCCCCAACTCTGCCGGATTGCAAGGTTAGCTCATGTGCACAGCCCTTGGAGGTCACACAGTGCCTTCACTATTGCTGTGGAGTCACAGTTATGTCTGGCGCAATTCATGACCTTGACTGTGTTCAGATACAGCCATTCTTAGCCAGCTTTGGATGTATGCTTCAGTTCACTGTTGTGTTTCAGGATGACACCCCTCCCCATCCTCAGCCTTATTGCAGATGCTTGACAACTATGGGCCACACGAGTGTCATTTTGCAATGTTCCAAATTCAGAACACCATGTCTACCAGCCTAGTTCCTGCTAATGAACAGCAAACCTAAAGGTGTACACTGGCACCAGCAAGGTAAAGATGGGGATGGTGTGCCTGAGGTGGTGTGAGGTGTTGCTTGTGCACCACATGTGTCTTTATTAATACTGTCTGCAGGTTTCAGCCTTGGTCTCAGTACACCATTACACATTGCAACACATGCCTTTGGGAGACTTGATGTTATGCATATGCTACCTGTAGAGAGCCCTGGATGATGTTTCCTCTGGAACAACTCTTCCATCTGTTTACCCTAGCCCACAGGCCACACTTATGCAGATTCCAGGTGATTGTTGAGACAGGTACTGCACAGGCAGTACTTGCTAGACATTCCTGCAAGTCTGTCAGCATTGCTGCATGTTTCTGTGCAGCCTCAGTCACCAGTTTGCAATGTGTTGTCATCTGTCTTGGATGGGCATCTGTTTATTTTCTACATTAATGTTGTCCCATACGTCATAGTCACATACATGTCTGTCTGCACTGTTTGCCATGTATATGCAATGGTGAAGTAAGGCTACTTCTCCCACTCCTGAGAGCTACCTTTCAGATATGGGATCCATTGCATGGTTTGTAAGATGTGTGCAAGCCACGGCTGCCTCTGTTGCAGATGAGTGGGCAAATGTCATGGACATACTTATTGGACAGCAGACCATTACTTGGTGTGATATTGAGGCCCTATACTTGATGGAAGGTGTGTACTCAAAAGAGTGAATGCTGTCAGTACCGCAAAAGCTGCTTCCACAATATGTTATTTGCAGTGTGTGCACACATATGCTTCCAGTGTTTGTTAAGGTATGTATTCCCCATATTTGTTGCCCTAACATAGGATTCCATATTACACATTCATTGCTCATGTTAGGATCACATTGCAGGTTATAAAAGGTGTGAAATGTGATATTGTGATATGCCATTGTGAAGATCTGTAACAGTTGCCATTGTAATAGTGATGTATACACTGTTGTAGCCACTATATAAGGATAATGTGTCAGACATGTCCTTAGTGTAGACCATTTGTCCCACCATTATGTTCATCTCTGTCCCACACATTTTGCACTGACAGGTTGTTAGGTATACTGCAGGACTCTTACATACCCTTCAGATATGCCACCATGGTGACCACTGTGATGCAGTGCAGTTAACAGCAATAATAAGTGAACATGTACAGCATGCATTATGGGTAGGTGTATTAAATGTGTGCATGGCAAATACCATGGCCATAACATGGCCTGTGTTGACAAACCTGAACAAAACAACTCCATACTCACCAGCTACAGGCTGCTGCCCCAGTTGTATACCAGAAGGACCTACATAGTTGTGTAAGAGATGGAATGTCAGTAGCCACACCTGTGGCATTGGTACAGGGTGAGAACAGCATTTCAGTACATCAACAGTACAAACCCACAATACTACAGATTATGCACATCTCTTCATTACTACACTGCAGCAACAGACTATGTTATCTGACATATGCATGAATATACTTTACAGATGAAGATGGATAAGCAACAGTGGTCTACTAATGTGCCCTGAGTCCTTACCTGCATGCTGCTTGTCCATTGTATGGGTAGCACCCACCTCCACAATGCTATCTTCAGGTTCCTTGCTTGATGGGTGGGCGCATGCCCCAAGGCTGGCGAGGAGCTCCTCAGCATGTGCCAGTGATAGCTGGATAGCATGACCTCCACCTGTAGCTAGCTGGTCCCTCCTAACTGCAGCAGCACGCTGACGGGCATGGTGGATGAGATCAGTGCAATGATGTCACACCTGCTCATAATGGCAGTTATGCAGGCCGACATCATTTACCCTGTGGATGAGCTCGCTCCACAGGGCGGTCCACTCCTGCAGATCATGGGCCCTGCATCCAAAGAGGGTTCCGTGATGTAGTACAATGAAGTTTGT
The DNA here is from genome assembly GCF_019279795.1 of Protopterus annectens. Classification (NCBI taxonomy): domain Eukaryota; kingdom Metazoa; phylum Chordata; order Ceratodontiformes; family Protopteridae; genus Protopterus; species Protopterus annectens. The sequence goes on along the minus strand of NC_056732.1, from coordinate 1,086,382,773 downwards.
GATAACATCATTCTCCTGGGGTCTATATGCAGGGAGCCATTCATGGGACATTGTACATGGAAGACATAAACAGGAAAAAAAGTTAGAGGACCTCATTCTGCAAGGATATAATAGTTGTTAATTGACATCTCTCTCTTGCCCCCACCATATCTGCAACAATAATCTAAACATACAAATCAATGGCTATGTTTACACCAAACCTACTGTTGCAACATATACCCTATTGTTCAATAAATATTGAAATGTAAAATGAAAAAGCGAGACCAGCAACGGGTGAAACAAACGGCCCAAAGTCCAAAAATTCAGAACATCAGCAATACAAAGGCAACAAATAATTCTAAGCACAGTCCAAGGTGCTAGCACATGAAGGAAGCCAAACTCAGTAACTTAAAAATCTTCGAAAAGTATAAAAATCCTTTATTAGTAGTCGACCGTGGGTAAGCGCTTTCACAACATAGCTTCATCAGACGATCAAGCAACTACTATCAAACACACCCTACATATAAAAAAGAAAAATGGAAAAATTGAAAACCACCAATAATATGCTCACATCAATTAAATCATGAAAATAATTAAAGTGACAAAAACCAAAAAATATAAAATAGTAGATTAAAGCACATATCCTTATCTAATAAAAAACAAATATAACGTGTTACAACAATATACAAAAATATATATATCATAAAAACTAGCATATAAACATATATGCATTTCTATAAAAATAAAAACAATACAACTAAAAATAAAAAAGACTTATTTACGAAGTCTCCTTTTCCTAAGGGCAGGTTTTATGGATGTCCTTTCATTTAAGCCACTGCCCCTATCAGCATGTAATATAATAATTCAACAGGACTCCCTATACTCAGTTATGGGTAGGTAAATCACCCCCCCTAACACTAGGTTGTAAAGTTTCTATAACCCTAAAACTGAAAGTATGCGAGGGGTCAGTATTGATAACATGCTTAGAAAGGGCATTAAATAAAGAGCCCTTCCTGATATGATAAAGATGTTCTCCCATTCTGTCACACAAGACCCTATTGGTCTTGCTGACATAAAAAGAATGACAGGCAGAGCACTCAGCCAGATAAATAACACGAGGAGTCATACAATTAGCAGAAACATGAAAAACAAAATCTTTACAAAGATCTGGATGAAAAAAAGATACCTGAGAATTTATGTAACCACAAGGTGTAGTTACACCAGATTGTGTAAAAGAATGACCATGTTGGTTATCATAGCAGAGGAGCCTCTTCAAATTCATACAATTCCTATACCTAAAAGAGGGTTTATCACCCACAATTGTACGTAGGTCATTATCAACCTGTAGAATTGACCAAAACTGACCAAATACCTGTGTAACTTCTCTATAATCACTAGTATAAAATAGAGATACCCTAACTCCTGGGGTGTCTAATGTTTGATGGGTAGTATGATATTCAAGTGCTGGCCCAAAATAAGCTAATGGCGTGCCAATAGCTATGCCAACATGTTTCTGGCCCACTGGGAGTTGAATAACCTTTTTTCTGTTCCTGATTTTAAGGAACATGTTTTACTTTATTGACGTTTTGTCGACGACCTTTTTCTTTTGTGGAGGGGTTCTCTCCAGAGTTTAAAGTCATTTTATGAGGTCATGAATAACCTGTTGCCATGTCTGAAGTTTACTTTCAATTGGTCTTATGATCATATTGAATTTTTGGACCTGTTTATTGAGAAATTGCTTGGGAATATCATTAACACCGGGGTGTATCGAAAGACTTGTCATAGGAATGCCTTACTTTTTAGGTCCAGTATGCACCCGGGTTATATCTTTAGGAATCTTATTAGGGGTCAGGGTATACGGGCTTCCAGACTAAATCCTACATCAGCTGGTTTCCTGAGTGAAATAGATGGCTTAAGTTGTAAATTGATGGCTCGTGGATACACCCAAACTGAGATTGATAGACAATGGCCTGATCTCAGTGATTTGAGAATGACCACAGCAAGCCCTTATTTTGGGCCAGCACTTGAATATCATACTACCCATCAAACATTACACACCCCAGGAGTTAGGGTATCTCTATTTTATACTAGTGATTATAGAGAAGTTACACAGGTATTTGGTCAGTTTTGGTCAATTCTGCAGGTTGATAATGACCTACGTACAATTGTGGGTGATAAACCCTCTTTTAGGTATAGGAATTCTATGAATTTGAAGAGGCTCCTCTGCTATGATAACCAACATGGTTGTTCTTTTACACAATCTGGTGTAACTACACCTTGTGGTAATTGTAATTTTTGTGGTTACATAAATTCTCAGGTATCTGTTTTTCATCCAGATCTTTGTAAAGATTTTGTTTTTCATGTTTCTGCTAATTGTATGACTCCTCATGTTATTTATCTGGCTGAGTGCTCTGCCTGTCATTCTTTTTATGTTGGCAAGACCAATAGGGTCTTGTGTGACAGAATGCGAGAACATCTTTATCATATCAGGAAGGGCTCTTTATTTAATGCCCTTTCTAAGCATGTTATCAATACTGACCCCTCGCATACTTTCAGTTTTAGGGTTATAGAAACTTTACAACCTAGTGTTAGGGGGGTGATTTACCTACCCATAACTGAGTATAGGGAGTCCTGTTGGATTATTATATTACATACTGATAGGGGCAGTGGCTTAAATGAAAGGGCATCCATAAAACCTGCCCTTAGGAAAAGGAGACTTCGTAAATAAGTCTTTTTTATTTTTAGTTGTATTGTTTTTATTTTTATAGAAATGCATATATGTTTATATGCTAGTTTTTATGATATATATATTTTTGCATATTGTTGTAACACATATTTGTTTTTTATTAGATAAGGATATGTGCTTTAATCTACTATTTTATATTTTTTGGTTTTTGTCACTTTAATTATTTTCATGATTTAATTGATGTGAGCATATTATTAGTGGTTTTCCATTTTTCTTTTTTATATGTAGGGTGTGTTTGATAGTAGTTGCTTGATGGTCTGATGAAGCTATGTTGTGAAAGCGCTTACCCACGGTCGACTACTAATAAAGGATTTTTATACTTTTTGAAGATTTTTAAGTTACTGAGTTTGGCTTACTTCATGTGCTAGCACTTTGGACTGTGCTTAGAATTATTTGTTGCCTTCATATTGCTGATGTTCTGAATTTTTGGACTTTGGGCCGTTTGTTTCACCCGTTGCTGGTCTCGCTTTTTCATTTTATCTTACTTATTATTTACAGCAACGGTAGATTTACCACCTGTATTCCACCATCGTGTTTTTCGTTTAAATATTGAAATGTGTTTCTATTCATGTTCTATGTTGAAACACTATCATTAGTGGCCTGTTGCTATCAATGTAACCTGCATGCCGTTGTAATGGCCACTGTGGTTCCATGTATGCATGTGTTCTATTTGCTATGCAACTATTCTAAATCTGGTGTTTTGGGTTAATGGGAATATCTATGCATGCTGCTATAACTAATCCTGGATTATGTTGACTATTACTAACCCACATATCTTCTAAAACTGCAACACGATAGCATGTTCGGGAAGGCCATTCCCAGCGGACCAACCACTCCCACCTCATCTGGCCATGGCACCGGGTCACAGCATGTCTAGGACCCACCCCAGAACCTCCTCATCTGCTGCTCCTGCACTACCTTCAGGTGGAACCACTTCAGGGGATGGGGCTTGTCCCCCCGGGAGCAGGCACAGACAGGATCCTGTAACCTGAAGTCAGGTCCAGGGTCTGGTGCATAGGGAGCTCCACAGAGAATTGGGAGATCTGCTACACCAGCTTGAGGGCCTCATGGCTCAATTAGAGGGTCAGCCTGCCCCTCCTCTTCAGCCCTCAGCACAGTCATCTTCAGGACCGTGAAGGTGCAGTGGTGACTGCCCATGGGTGGAGACCTCAGTCCCACTGTTTCCATTGGGAGGCTCATGGGCTTCTGATTTCCAAACACCCCTCCCTGTCCAAGATGTTTACCCCCCCACATGTGTCATATAATGCCCATGTATGCTGTCTTGTATTTCTTGTCTGTATTCCGACCCCAATCTACCTCCCCAGATATACCTACTATCCTTCCCCAACATCTCACTCTCACCTTAACAAAAAAAGGGCAATCTGTTCCCAAAAAGAATTTCACACCATACATAACTGTCCATTCCACACCTGCTTACAACTGATTAAAAGTGCCTTAATCACTCTGTATCCAACAGCCCTTGTTCTGGCCAGCAAAAAAATTATCAGCCCTTGCAAGTATCTAACCCAGGACCCTGAACACCGTAGCCATAGCAATTTAACACTAAGCCATCTGAGCTGCGGAGATATGTGATGTTTTTCTTAAACATATCATGCAGCACAGTCATTCAACAGTAGGGAAAATGTATATATATATATATATATATATATATATATATATATATATATATGTGTGTGTGTGTGTGTTTGTGTGTGTGTGTGTGTGTGTGTGTGTGTGTGTGTGTGTGTGTGTGTGTGTGTGTGTGTGTGTGTGTGTGTGTGTTTGTATATGTGTAGACATACATGTATGTGTATATATATATATATATATATATATATATATATATATATATATATATATATATATATACATATATATATATAGAGAGAGAGAGAGTGCATTCAGACATTGGATCCACACTCTGAACCTAATTCTTCCACGGCTGAACTGTTCTGCCTTGGACCAAAACAGAGCAGCACATGTGGACAAAGCCTAACATTAGGGTGGATATATAGGGACAGATATGCCTATTACAAACCTGTGAAGTTTGTGCATGATACATTTCACTTTACCATGACTGTTCTGAAGGTGGTGGGGTCTGAAACTCATGTGTTTATCATGACTTCATTAGTTCTACCTTCAGCTATTTGTCAGACTAATATAGATGTTTGGAGGAACAGAAAATACACTATGCTGGCTTAAATCTTGACATTCTGTGCAGATCTGCATAGTTGACAGGTATGGCCCACTGCCCACAGGGCCAGATGCTATGTCCATAGCAGTTGTTCAGCAGGACATAATTACAGCAAGTCTTGATGGCACATATACATTTTTTTATATGCTTTTAGATGTGACTACGTCTTTAATCTAATTTGCTATATGTTTGTTCTACTTAGCCTATAGAGTATAACCTTTAGATTAAATTAATATAACAGAAGATATGGGCTCTTATGATACTGACAGCTTCTAGTATTAACATGTGAATGTATATTGTCTAACAGTTTTTTTTTTACAACTATTGTCCTATTTTACGGTTGTCTATGCTAGTTCTTGCTGCTCACCACTACTGTTGTCTTTCTCTCTCTCTCCCATAAGTACCCTGCTCTTCACTGTATTGATCCAGCCTATAATTTGAGAGCTACATACCTACCATCAAAGGACCCATGGTTTCATCTCACTGCCTCTCCTCCCTGCTCCCTCTCTCAAGAAAATAAGAAAGTATGTTCTATGTCCTGCCTGTATTGCATACTACTGTTCACTGTTGATCCAGGGGTTCTAAAGCACGCTCTGAGCCCGGTCAGCCAGCAGCCTCCCCCCCAACTAGCTACCTTTGTTGACCTTACTCCTACACCTCCTTTTAGTCCCCCTCTCTCTAACTTGTCTCCTTCCATATTCGGCTACAGCCTACCCCCCTTTTCTGTAGCTGCTTGTAATACTAGCTTTGCCCTATAGGTGGCACCTCTAACCCATCCAATATTTCTTCTGCTTTTCTTTTGCTATTTTGCTTTTTTATTCTACACTTCTTTTACCTTAAATTACTCTACACTTCACACTTTACCCTAACTTGCTATACCTGCCTGTTTTCTAACAGACTACTACCTTTTCTCTGCTTCTTCTTACCCTAGACATAATTAACTTACCTTCAATATTCAGCTCTGCTGATTGTTTCGCCTCTAGCTGCTCCATTCTCTGTTTCAACCCGCTCCGTTTGCCCTACACTGCTCCCCTACCCTACCCCCAAATTCCACCCACCCCCAGTGGTCCTAAACTTATACTTCACTGACCACTCCCTCATCCCATCTCTTCCTATCATAATCCTCATCATCACCAAACCACACCCTTAACTCTCTCTCCTAATTAGTACTACTAAACTCTCTTTCTAACCACTCCCTCTACTTCCCAACCTTACTCTACTCTACCTCCTATCTAAGCCTGTGGTACTTCCTCACCTACTTAACTTATAACCTGCTAAACCTCTTCATACACTCTCCTTTCCTTACTACTTCACCTACTAACACAATATACTCCCTACTTAAATCCTAGTACTATGGCCCCATCTAATAAAACTATAGTCATCATTTTTTTTATTTCTAACTACCACACTAGCCTTTCTTACCATACCTTACTCACTTACCTCCTACGAACATCTTTCTCTATCTGAACAAAACCATTGCAGCCAACAGACTTTACCATCTTCTTTCACCTTTTTCCTTAACCATAGTAACATAACCTGTTTCTCTAACTATATATTACCAAAATTCCACAGAACAACCCACATTATTTACTTCTCTACCAACAACACTTTTAATAACCTCTATACACTCCTAAAATCTCTACTATACCCCAGCAACACCCCTCTTAGACGGTGACATTCATCCAAACCCTGGCCTTTACTGACTCCCCACTAACCCTACCAATTTTACAGTACCTATACTTTCTACAATTACAAATCCATCTAACTCCCTTCTGATAGCTCACCTTAACATTAGAAGTATTAACAATAAAATCTCCCACCTGCATGCACTCCTAGATATCCATTCATTTGACATTCTATGTCTTACAGAAACTTGGCTAAAACCATCTACTCTAGACCAGGAAATTAGCCCTCCTGGCTATAACATCCTCAGAAATGACCGTAAAATAAAAAAAGGTGGGGGTTAGCCATTCTCTATAAATCTAATCTCCAAATTTCCCCCATTAATGTGCTTCCATCATTAGACTCTAAATCTGAAACCCTATCTATCAAACTCCAAATCAATAACTCCAAATCTATCTATATAATCTGCATGTATCTACCTCCAGGTAATAACACACATTCTCTAGAGAACCTGCTGAGTCACCTCTCTACCCAACTACCCCAGGAGACCATTGTACTTGGTGACGTTAACATAGACTGGTCCACTTGTAGTTCTCTAAACCCTACCAACCACATAAACCTCTTCGGATTCTCACAATTAATAACAACTCCTACAAGAATCCATAATCCTAGTAACAAGGAAAGTACTCTGGACTGGATTCTTATCAATAGCCACCCTGAATCTTATACTCCAGGAACCCTTCCAGACGATATCAGTGACCATGTACTTCCCTACATTATTAGACAAAAAGTCCATATTGCAACTACCCATAATCTCAAAACCTCCCGCTTAAAAAAATTCTTTAATCCAGACAGCTTCTTAACCGAATTGCGAGCATGTGACTGGTCACCACTAACCTATCTAGAACTAGACGAAGCTGTCACCTATTTTAATACAAACTTTCTTCAAATCCTAGACTCCTATGCACCTTACCGCTCCACTAGAATAAAACCAAATCTGCCCATTGGCTCACAAAACAAACTAGGCAAAAGATACTCCTCAGAAATAAAATCTGGGCCAAATGGAGATCTACCAAATGTACAACAACCCACCTCCAATTTAAACAACTGAGAAATACCACCAAAAAGGATATTCTTAGAGACAAAAAAAGATTTCTTCCTACACCTTCAACAAACCAATCAACAAACTCCACAAAAATTCTGGTCTGGGATAAACAAACTTCTTCAGCCAGGTCACACTACTACTCCTGACCCAACCGGTTTCAACAATAGCAACTCCAACCTAATCCCCAATGCCTTTAATAACTATTTCACAGATGCCATTCAAACCCTAGCCAATTCTTTACCACCCCCCCCTGCTACCCAACCTAATAACTGCAATACTTCTCTACCCACCTTTCAAATACAACCTGTATCTACTTCTCTCATCTGTAAGCTTCTTCAAAAATTGAAACCTTGCACCCCTTCTGCTGACCATCTCCCATCTGAATACCTACAAATTGCCGCAAAAGCCATAGACTATCCCATCTCAATCCTTATTAACAGAACTATCTCTGAGGGCAAAATCCCTTCTTTATGGAAAATATCCCATATCATCCCTCTACATAAAGGAGGACCATCTACTGAGCTCTCTAACTTTCACCCTATTGCTCTACTCTCCCCATTAGCTAAGATAATGGAAAAATGTATTCACAAACAACTGCTTAACCACTTACTACAAAATAACCTACTGACAAACTGCCAACATGGCTTCAGGCCATTCCATAGCACATCTACTGCCCTTTTATCCTTTACTGACTCTATATATAAAAATCGTAACAATAACTCTTTTTCCTCTGCTCTATTCATTGACCTGTCAAAAGCCTTTGACATGGTTAACCATAACCTACTATTAAACAAACTAAAGGCTCACTCTCTTGATCCTCAAGCCATACAATGGTTTAGGTCTTATCTGGAAAATAGACAGCAAGCAGTACTTTGGCATAACAATCTGTCTTCACTACTTCCAGTAAATATTGGAGTACCCCAGGGCTCTATCTTAGGTCCCCTACTCTTCTCCTTATTTATTAATAACTTACACATGAACTTACCTCAAGCCACCTGCATTCAATATGCTGATGACTCCACTTTAATCTGCACAGCCAAGAATATATCCTCTCTCCACTCCCTCACCCAAACTGTTTTTCAGAATGTTGAAAACTGGTTTATGCAACACTGCCTCCTCCTTAATCCCAAAAAAAAAAATACTGCTTTTTACTCCTACTCATAAATCACCCATTCCTTTCTTCTCTTTAACCTCTAACAATGGTACCAACATCAACCAGAGACTACAACCCGCCTACTAGGTGTAACTATTGATAATCATCTCAACTACGATGAACAGTCTGTTAACAGAAAACTTGGCACCTTCTATAGAATAAAACCCTTCCTTACCCCTTCTGCAAGGAAAGCAATTGCCCAAACCCACCTTATTTCTACCCTCTTCTATGCCTCTGTTATATATACCAACCTATCCAAAAACAACCTCTCCAAACTCTCCACCTGTTATAATAGTATAGCTGGATTCATCACATGTTCCCCCTTTAAAACTCATCACTGCCTTAACCTCAAACAACTTGGATAGCTAGAACTAAAAAAACAGATACTCTTTCAACAATTACTTATTACGCACAAGACCCTGTACCACCCTAACAACACCCCTATCCTCACTCATCTAATTACACCTTACACTAATCTAGCTACACTACGCTCTGCTAACAAGCTTCTAGTTTCCTCAAATAAAGCCAACGACAAAGCCGGGGATTCACTTTTCTCAAGCACTGCAGGAAAATTCTGGAATCAGCTTCCTGCTGAATTATCTACCCTTGCTTCTACTTCTCTTTTTAAAAAACATCTTAAAGAACATCTGAAAGCTCATTGGCTTTGTCCATGTACTAACCCAGACTGACATCTTTTCCCCTTCTATTCTTAACCCTATCCCTTCTCCTTTAACCTGTACTTCCAAATTGTAGTACTACTCTTCCTCTTGAATAACACAATGACATATATATTCTTTCCCATAACTAAGACTTGCTCATACCTTCTAGTGTGATTTGTAGAATTGTTTTTAGTTTAGTTTTTTATAGAATTGTTTAGTTAATTTCTACTAATACTGTTTAGTATACAAATGTATTATTATAACTGTTCACTAGACCATTGCTACCTCTGTATTTATTCTTAATGGTTCTATGTATTGTTAACTGTCTCAATATTCATGTTTAGAGCTTTACTTCCCGGGCCTCTACTGAAAATGGACATATATCCAGCTAGACTAGCCCAGTCAACAAATGTAAAATAAATAATAAAAAAATAAATAAATCTTTCAACATAATCTACCCCATTATTACAGACCAAGTACTACATTTAAGTACATGCTGACATGTTTCACATACCTGTTTTATTATTCTGCTCTCATCTGTGTACCAGTTGGATGTCTTCCTTGTTTGTTTGTTTTTTTTTTTTAGTATTATTTTTGCTTTTCAGTATTATTTTTGTTTTTGCCTTTTTTTTTATTTCTCTCTCTCTCTCTCTCCACTACATGGATCGAGCTGGTTCGAATAGGTTGCAGTATGGGTTTTGTAGGTGATGCACATGATCAGGTGATGGCCTCTGCACAGTTGGTGTTCCCCACTTGCTAATTGCATGCAGCTAGTTGTGTGGTTCTTTCAATAGCCAATGTCATGGTAACCCACTACTATAAATGACTACTTCAGGTGTCCCTTTACCTTTCCTGTATGGAAGACATATTTTCTGTGTGTGGACAGCAGTGTTACAGACAGCAGGTAGCAATACCTCTTACAAGAGGACTTGCGGACACAAGCCAACTACATGTTTGTATAAGGTTCCAGACCGAGGGACAGTGTGTGAGTATTGCTGTTATATACATTGAATACTGCTAGTTTTACAGGGTTTGTGTGTACATGCTAGTTTTGCATGGAATGCAGTCTGCCTGCATATCTCTCAACTGTGGACCTATCCACATGATGGCCAGAGGATTGGCTGCTATGTTTTGTCTGTTCCCCACACAGGTCTTGTCTCTGACATATCAGTGCCATTCTCTCCATTGATTGCTATCAGTACATGACAACATCCATTTGTTTCTGACTTCATATTCCTGAGTAAGGGTATGTTGCAACCAATTCTGTAACACCAGCAACTTTCACAGTGTATAACAGCAATATTTCAAATATGGCCCTGTGTTTCAGCCTCTGTACTCCACCTATATACCAGGCTTTGTCCAGATGTCATGCAGTAAGAGGTTGATAGGTAATGGCCTATCATTATTTAGTGCTAACATTCCTGCTATCATTCCAGTGATGCTGTGGACTCCCACATAAGTTGTGGGGTATGGTCCATATATATGAGGGCTACAGCTGGACAAAACATGTGTGATCCTGTACAGTTTGGAGGTTAGTGTATGGAGAACACTGGTATATGCCCGTGTAAGACATTTTATGGGGGAGGGGTAGTAAATATTTTATCCTAGGCTGTTACAACATGTGAGGGATATTAGTAATAAAACATTAAGGTATACAGCTGTACATTTTCATACGTTTCACCATGGGAACAGTGGTGGGCTAGAGCTTACTGTCTTACACACAGTTCTGTTTGTCAGAGTGATAGTGACGTTTTAAGTTAAGCACTGTTATTTAACAGATACACTTAAATTGTGACAACTAATACTTTTCCCCCTAGGGGTTGAGTACAGAGTGTAATTGGAGGCTGCTGAACTACATCTGTAATTAAGTGTTGATTGATTCTTATCTTCAAGGCAAGTGTGTTTTTCACTGTTGTACTACTTGAAGGCTTTAGCCTAGACAGCAAAGTATGTTATGTTTTGCAGATTACTGTATCATATGTCTTGTTTGAGAGTTGCATTAATCAGTTATTATGTATTTTAAACACCTAACTGCTATAAGAAATGGCATAAATAACTGAAATAGTACACAAATAAACATTTCTATGTATGCAAACGTGTGTTTGGTGTCCTGTCCTTTGCATTGTGTATGGGTATATGTTTCATGCAATAATTCTCATTTGTAGGAAAGAATCAGACACTGGCCATTTGAAAAGGTGGCAACTGTAGGAATAATACCAAATGTCTATGATCCAGAGAGGGCGTCAGCTGTACGTATCCAAAAAGCTCGGACACCAAAAAAGTAAAATAATCCTCCGTTTTATTATTAAAAACACACTGAAAACCAAGGTAATAGCAGCAACAATAGGTTTGAACACCAAGGTAATAGCAGCAACAATAGGTTAAGCGCTTTCGTCTGATAAACATCAGACTTCCTCAGAACCATGATTAAAACATTCCAATTGTATTTAAAAACATTTTGGCGCCAACAACCTTGCATAAACAATTCTGTCTTAAAGAGCAACACTCCTGTGCTGTTACGTAAAGTTGTACTTCTGTTGTGTATATATATATATATATACTGCTTCACCAATAGCAAAATACCAATAGCAAAAGGCTTACGAAAAAGAGTGTGGTGGTTCCCACATATCACCCACAAGTTCTTCATTATGAGAAACTAGTGTGTAAAGACTTATACAAATTGTACAAAGATATTAGAGTGAAAAAAGATTATACCAACGTATTTAAGGACAATTTAAATACAGAGGAAAGGGAATGCCTTAGATACATTAGAGAAAGCCCACATATTAGAATAATGAAACCCGACAAGGGTGGGGGGGGTAGTTTTGTATAATACTTTGGACTACAATAGTGAAATTTTTAATATTTTACATTACTCAGGTAATTATGAAGTCATTTCAACCAACCAAGTTCATATTGGGTATAAAAGAATAGATTTGGCCATTGAGGAATACCTGTTGGACAATAGAATAACGAATGAAATTTATCAGTTCATCAGAGTTGAGTTTCCAAAAATGGCCACAATCGTAGGAATACCCAAAATACACAAAGACTTAGAACACCCTCCTTTCAGGCCTATAATATCAGGTTCACTATCAAAGACATTTAAAATTGGAGTTACCATAGATGAATGGACGAAACATGTTTATCAAAGGGTTAATCATTTAACTAAGGATTCCTGGGACTTTTTGGGAAAACTTACACAAGACTTATGGAGGAAGGATGTTATTTTTCTTACAATTGATGTAATTGATTTATATTCTAGTATCCCCAGGGACACTGGTCTCGAATATTTCCATAATAGTCTACGTAAGTTTTCCAATTTAAGTAATGACAGGGTCAATTTAATTGTTGATATGATGGGATTAGTCCTTGATCATAATTATTTACAATTTCAAGGTGAACAGTTTAGGCAAACTAAGGGTGTAGCCATGGGGGCATCCTGCGCCCCAATTTATGCTAACATGGTTATGTTGGAATGGGAAACTGAGTTTGTTTTTAAAAGTGAATATTTTAGTAAAATAATGCTGTACACTAGATTTTTAGACGATCTGTTCATATTGTGGAATGGTTCAACAGACAAAATTACTGAATTTACAGAATACATTAACAACACCACTGAATTTTTGAAATTTACACATTGTGTTAATAAAGTGGGAATTCCATATTTGGACACCTACATTAGTAACAATGGTACAAATTTTACATCTAGTATACACAGGAAAAGTACCTTTTCTAATGATTACTTAAATTATGACAGCAACCATCCCCCTTACATTTTCAGTAATGTATTTAAAGGGCAGTGTATCCGTGCTGCCCGTATGTCCTCTGAAAAGGAAGTTATGGAAAAAGAATTGACAGGAATTCACGGTATGTTCATGAAGCGAGGTTACCCGAAGGACATGCTAGATAACATTACTCAATATGTTAAAGGAGAATGGGGGAAAAAATACCTGCCCCTTTTATTAATACTAATAGAACAGAAGGACTATGTGACAAGCAAGTATGTGTCATTAGATTTAACCCTTATTCCAATTTAGTTAAGGTAATTTTAAACAAATATTGGGATATACTTATGTTTACTGAGACTGAGGGTAGATGAGTGGACAATCACCCCAAAATAGTATATAAAACGGCACAGAATTTGAAATATTTGTTCGAACATGGAAGGGTTAATAAGAAACCAATTAGAGGTACACAAAAATGTGGAATGTGTAGACAATGTAATTTTATAAATATCAGTAAGGACATTAAACTAGATAACGTTTTGAAGACACATATCAAAGCTCGTACTGGAAATTGCAATACACAAAGAGTGGTCTACCTTGCCACCTGTATATCCTGTTCGCCTATTACATTGGGAAAACCGAAAGGAAGTTAAAAACCAGGATATACGAGCATTTATATAAAATTCAAAAGCAAGATACGAACAATGCATTGAGTAGACACATTTGTGAAAAAGGTAATACTCACAGTTTTAAGTTTGCTATCATTGATCTAATAGAAATGATTAGTAGTGAAGGTAACTGGAAGATAAGATTATCGGCTCTTGAAAGCAGATGGCAGATATTCTGTGATGCAACAACCAGTCCTGGATTAAATGATTTCATAAGTATAAAACCATTCTTACAGTTGAACGTGTGAGCACAGCATTATTAGTTAGAGGATCTATGTAGTTGTAGATAGACACCTTATAAAATAGCTTGGTATTGTTGGTTATTTATTTTATACACATTTCCTAAGCTAATTAATTAAGGTATAGAACTGCAATGTATAGACAATTTTTATACATATATTTTTAATATATTTTTAATATTTTCATACAACTATATATTTTTCGTACACTTATATATACAGTTCAGTATATTTATGAAACTACCCTCCCTTGAGTATATGGATTTCTCTTAGTATATAGACATTCATTTGGTTACACACTTTTATATTATTAGTCACCCAGTCAGTACCCACAATAGACCTTTTTAGGTTGAATTGTTCTGTCTAGGTATTGTATCTGCAAGATATGTTAGTACTATTCTACTGTTCCCATCTCATAATACATGTTTACATTTTTTACATTTTTTGCACTTTGTATAATATTAATTATTGAAGTTTTAACGTATTTGTTTTTCTTATATATATGCATTTTTATATCATAATATTTTATTTATTTAGTGTTAGATGGACAGTTTTTTGGTAGAAGATGAAATCGGCCAGTTAGTGTTATTTTCACTGAGTTGGTTTACACACATATGGATTATTTTTATTTTTAATTGGAGGTGAACATTGTAAGTATTGCACTTTTGATGACTGAATAGTTCTTACAATGTATTGTATTTTTATAGGAACCTAAATTCAGTCATGTATTTTGTATTATCAGGAATTGGTGAAGCAGTATATATATACACAACAGAAGTACAACTTTACGTAACAGCACAGGAGTGTTGTTCTTTAAGACAGAATTGTTTATGCAAGGTTGTTGGTGCCAAAATGTTTTTAAATACAATTGGAATGTTTTAATCATGGTTCTGAGGAAGTCTGATGTTTATCAGACGAAAGCGCTTAACCTATTGTTGCTGCTATTACCTTGGTGTTCAAACCTATTGTTGCTGCTATTACCTTGGTTTTCAGTGTGTTTTTAATAATAAAACAGAGGATTATTTTACTTTTTTGGTGTCCGAGCTTTTTGGATACGTACAGCTGATGCCCTCTCTGGATCATAGACATTTGGTAGGATTCGTGTTCTTTGTTTCTGTGGTTGCCCTATCCAGATGGCGGAGTCAACGGACGTATCTCAGGCTTCATTGGACAAGGACGAGTTGGTATCACTTCGGTCGGAAGTGACGGCGCTTCAGTCCGAGTGAGTAAACTACTCACGTTGGTAAGCAAACTAACTGAAGCTATCAGTGTGGGAGCCGCGACGGCTAGTTCTCCGGTCACTACTAATTTTGTGCATATTCAGGGGAACGTGTCATCTTCTAATCTTGTGAGTGATGTGGACGCTATCCCTAATGGTCAAGGGGAGAAACCCCATTTGGACACGGACTGTCTATCAGTTAAATCTTCCACTATGAGGGACATCAATCTGTCTCCGGAGGCGGAATTCACGTTTGACTTCAGCCTTTTTAATACGGATAATGAAACCAGAAGAATTGGAACTAAACCCAAGTCTAGAGAAGGCTGTAGGACTTATTCTAACATCATAAAATCAAACGATGGTTTGAAAGGTACGGACTGTAATTTTGCCATTTCTGATACAGTACGTGATACTGATTTTAAAGGTCGTTTTACAAAGAAAACTTTTAGTACGAATAATATTGACGCATTTCTTAACGATGAAGTCAATTTTAAAAGAGACGACTGTAATAGCGAACATTATCCCAAACAAGGAAGACATTGTAGCACAACTGTGGACAATATTAAGTCTAAAATTGTATTACTTGGTAAAAAACGTACTCAGGTTAAAAGTATCAAAACCGATAGTGCATACTTAAAGCAATGTTTGAATTTAAAAATTGTGCCTAAAGGGTTGAGATTTTTTAAGCTCCCTTTAGGAATTGAGTATAACAATACCAATATGACTGATTTTAATAGTATGTTTGATGACTTTGGTTTCGTTTACATGAGAAAATTGTTAAAATGTAATGAGGTAAAGGTAGTGGGACTTACTAAGGATATAGAGACATTGAATGAGGATATAATAAAGGATGTAAATTTTGAACAATGGGGAGACTTGTATCACAAGCAGTTTTCTATTGCGGAAAACAAAATTACGCTTATATTCAATAGGAAACTTAGAAAGATAGACAGAGATGTGGAACTTTATAAAAACAACAGGGCCTATGTTTGGCCCAATGTGAACAGGAAAGAAACCCACCAACAAGATAAATACCATGTATTTAATGAGCGGATGGACAGGAACACCCACGATACAAATTTTCAAGGGGGGAGA
Source organism: Protopterus annectens (assembly GCF_019279795.1). Taxonomy (NCBI): domain Eukaryota; kingdom Metazoa; phylum Chordata; order Ceratodontiformes; family Protopteridae; genus Protopterus; species Protopterus annectens. Next base: position 1,086,366,365 of record NC_056732.1, on the reverse strand, counting down.
TTTTTCCCTGCCCCGAAACAATACAGGAGGCAACATTATTAGTGGGAGGTTCTAGAGACAAAGGACAAAAGCCAGGTAAAGAAACTGAGAACTCAGTTATCATACATGAAGCGAGTGGTTCTCCTTTAATAAATATAGGTACAGGTACACCAACACTTACAGAATCACAACCAATTAAGCACATTATTCATTTGTTCAATGGGTTCAATGTGTTTAATTACACAGATATTGAGGTTACACAAGGATATTTTTCTTTGTTTACTAAGGGCATGAAATTTATACCAACCAGTCGATTTAATATTGTGGACACGATTAAAGAAGTTAAGTTATTTAGTCGTAGGCTTAATTTTTCTTTATTATTTGACAACAAAGAACAGGCCCGGAGTATGACTGGAATTAATACCAATAGCAAAAGGCTTACGAAAAAGAGTGTGGTGGTTCCCACATATCACCCACAAGTTCTTCATTATGAGAAACTAGTGTGTAAAGACTTATACAAATTGTACAAAGATATTAGAGTGAAAAAAGATTATACCGACGTATTTAAGGACAATTTAAATACAGAGGAAAGGTAATGCCTTAGATACATTAGAGAAAGCCCACATATTAGAATAATGAAACCCGACAAGGGTGGGGGGGTAGTTTTGTATAATACTTTGGACTACAATAGTGAAATTTTTAATATTTTACATTATTCAGGCAACTATGAAGTCATTTCAACTAACCAAGTTCACATTGGGTATAAAAGAATAGATTTGGCCATTGAGGAATACCTGTTGGACAATAGAATAACGAATGAAATTTATCAGTTCATCAGAATAGAGTTTCCCAAAATGGCCACGATCATAGGAATACCCAAAATACACAAGGACTTAGAACACCCTCCCTTTAGGCCTATAATATCAGGTTCACTATCAAAGACATTTAAAATTGGAGTTACCATAGATGAATGGACGAAACATGTTTATCAAAGGGTTAATCATTTAACTAAGGATTCCTGGGATTTTCTGGGTAAACTTACACAAGACTTATGGAGGAAGGATGTAATTTTTCTTACTATAGATGTAATTGATTTATATTCTAGTATCCCCAGGGACACTGGTCTCGAATATTTCCATAATAGTCTACGTAAGTTTTCCAATTTAAGCAATGACAGGGTCAATTTAATTGTTGATATGATGGGATTAGTCCTTGATCATAATTATTTACAATTTCAAGGTGAACAGTTTAGGCAAACTAAGGGTGTAGCCATGGGTGCATCCTGCGCACCAATTTATGCTAACATGGTTATGTTGGAATGGGAAACTGAGTTTGTTTTTAATAGTGAATATTTTAGTAAAATATTGCTGTACACTAGATTTTTAGATGATCTGTTCATATTGTGGAATGGTTCAACAGACGAAATTACTGAATTTATAGAATACATTAACAACACCACTGAATTTTTGAAATTTACACATTGTGTTAATAAAGTGGGAATTCCACACTAGGACACCTATATTAGTAACAATGGTACAAATTTTACATCTAGTATACACAGGAAAAGTACCTTTTCTAATGACTACTTAAATTTTGATAGTAACCATCCCCCTTACATTTTCAGTAACGTATTTAAAGGGCAGTGCATCCGTGCTGCCCGTATGTCCTCCGAAAAGGAAGTTATGGAAAAAGAATTGACAGGAATTCACGGTATGTTCATGAATCGAGGTTACCCGAAGGACATGCTAGATAACATTACTCAATATGTTAAGGGAGAATGGGGGAAAAAATACCTGCCCCTTTTAGGTGTTCCATTTATTAATTCTAACAGAACAGAAGGGCTTTGTGACAAGCAGGTGTGTGTCATTAGATTCAACCCCTATTCCAATTTAATTAAGGAAATTTTAAACAAATATTGGGATATACTTATGTTTACTGAGACTGAGGGTGGACGAGTGGACAAATACCCTAAAATAGTATATAAAACGGCACAGAATTTGAAATATTTGTTTGAACATGGAAGGGTTAACAAGAAACCAATTATAGGTACACAAAAATGTGGAATGTGTAGACAATGTAATTTTATAAATATCAGTAAGGACATTAAACTAGATAACGTTTTGAAGACACATATCAAAGCTCGTACTGGAAATTGCAATACACAAAGAGTGGTCTACCTTGCCACCTGTATATCCTGTTCGGCCTATTACATTGGGAAAACCGAAAGGAAGTTAAAAACCAGGATATACGAGCATTTATATAAAATTCAAAAGCAAGATACGAACAATGCATTGAGTAGACACATTTGTGAAAAAGGTAATACTCACAGTTTTAAGTTTGCTATCATTGATCTAATAGAAATGATTAGTAGTGAAGGTAACTGGAAGATAAGATTATCGGCTCTTGAAAGCAGATGGCAGATATTCTGTGATGCAACAACCAGTCCTGGATTAAATGATTTCATAAGTATAAAACCATTCTTACAGTTGAACGTGTGAGCACAGCATTATTAGTTAGAGGATCTATGTAGTTGTAGATAGACACCTTAAAAAATAGCTTGGTATTGTTGGTTATTTATTTTATACACATTTCCCAAGCTAATTAATTAAGGTATAGAACTGCAATGTATAGACAATTTTATACATATATTTTTAACATATTTTTAATATTTTCATACAACTATATATTTTTCGTACACTTATATATACAGTTCAGTATATTTATGAAACTACCCTCCCTTGAGTATATGGATTTCTCTTAGTATATAGACATTCATTTGGTTACACACTTTTATATCATTAGTTACCCAGTCAGTACCCACAATAGACCTTTTTAGGTTGAATTGTTCTGTCTAGGTATTGTATCTGCAAGATATGTTAGTACTATTCTACTGTTCCCATCTCATAATACATGTTTACATTTTTTACATTTTTTGCACTTTGTATAATATTAATTATTGAAGTTTTAACGTATTTGTTTTTCTTATATATATGCATTTTTATATCATAATATTTTATTTATTTAGTGTTAGATGGACAGTTTTTTGGTAGAAGATGAAATCGGCCAGTTAGTGTTATTTGCACTGAGTTGGTTTACACACATATGGATTATTTTTATTTTTAATTGGAGGTGAACATTGCAAGTATTGCACTTTTGATGACTGAATAGTTCGTACAATGTATTGTATTTTTATAGGAACCTAAATTCAGTCATGTATTTTGTATTATCAGGAATTGGTGAAGCAGTATATATATATATATACACAACAGAAGTACAACTTTACGTAACAGCACAGGAGTGTTGCTCTTTAAGACAGAATTGTTTATGCAAGGTTGTTGGCGCCAAAATGTTTTTAAATACAATTGGAATGTTTTAATCATGGTTCTGAGGAAGTCTGATGTTTATCAGGCAAAGCTTTAACCTATTGTTGCTGCTATTACCTTGGTGTTCAAACCTATTGTTGCTGCTATTACCTTGGTTTTCAGTGTGTTTTTAATAATCAAACGGAGGATTATTTTACTTTTTTGGTGTCCGAGCTTTTTGGATACGTACAGCTGACGCCCTCTCTGGATCATAGACATTTGGTAGGATTCGTGTTCTTTGGAACTGTAGGAATAATGACTGTTTGATATGCTGTGCACCCTCTATATATACTCTTTATATATATATATATATATATATATATATATATATATATATATATATATATATATATATATAAAGTATTTATATATTTATATGTGTATGATTGTGTATATACATGTATATGTATATGTATATATGCATATATATATATATATATATATATATATATATATATATATATATATATATATATATGTGTGTGTGTGTGTGTGTGTGTGTGTGTGTGTGTGTGTGTGTGTGTGTGTGTGTGTGTGTATGTATCACTGGAATGTTTAGTGCTTCCACATTGTACATTCCCTATGGTTGAATGACTGTTCTGCATGATATGTTAGAGAAATCATCCTGACATCTTGCAGCTGAGATGGCTTACTGGTAACTTGCTGTGGCTATGTTGTGTAAGGTACATACATCTACATATATAAATACATTTTCTCTACTGTTGAATGACTGTGCTGCATGATATGTTTGAGAAGATATCACATTTATGTGCAGCTCAAATGGCTTAGTGGTAAATCCATGTGGCTATGGTGTGCAGGGTCCTGGGTTTGAGACTTGCAAAGGCTGATTATTTTGTTGCTGGGCAGAACAAGGTCTGTTGGATACGGAATGATTAAAGCACTTTTAAGCAGTTGTAAGAGGGTTTGCGTGATGGTAAGCAATGCTAACTTCCAGTTAAATAAGCTTACAGACAGCCTGAAAGTGCTTAATCTGTGTAGGCCTTGCTTAGCGTCACGCAAACAGGCTTAATCCCACTTACTACTGCTTAAAAGTGCTTACTCCTGCTTACCCCGTGCTAATTTCTTTAAAAGAAAAGAAAAAAGGGGTGATAGGAAAGTGGTGAAAGACAATAGGGAAAGTAGCTAGGGATGTGCAGGATGGGTGTAGGGAAGATCCATAGCTGTCCAATTCTTCTTCAGCAACAGCAGTGCATATATACTGAATTTAGAGGTAGATTTGGACACTCAACCCCCTGAGAGAGGGGTGAGGACAACAGTAATCATTTGTGAAGCCAATTAGGCCAGATTACATGTGTCCAGTGGATACGTGTGCAAAATGGACAGCTATGTATGGGGCAAATTTTTTGGGGGGACAGATTGCCATTTTTTTTCTTTTTTTAAGGTGAGTGGGATGTTGGGAAAGGATAGTAGGTATATTTGGGGAGGTAGGTTGGGTAGGAAGACAGACAAGACAGCATACAGGGGTGGTATATGAAGCATGTGGGGTAAACACCTTGGATGGGAGGGGTGTTTGGAAATCAGAAGTCCATGAGCCCCCAAATGGAAACAGTGGGACTGAGGTCCCCACCCATGGGCAGTCACCAATCCACCTTCATGGCTGTGAAGGTGGCTGTGCTGGGGGCTGAGCAGGAGGGGCAGGCTGACCCTCTAAATGTGCCACACAGCCCTCAAGCTGGCATAGCAGATCTCCAAACTCCCTTTGGAGCTCACTAGACACCAATCCCAGACCTGATTTCAGGTGACAGGATCCTGTCCGTGCCCTCTCCCAGGGGGGATGAGCCCCATCCCCTGAGGCGGTTCCACCCGAATGTGGAGCAAAACCAGAGGATGAGGAGGTCCTGGGGTGAGTCTCAGACGTGCTGGGGCCCGGTGCTATGGCCAGATGAGGTAGGAGAGGTGGGTCTGCTGGGACCAGCCTTCATAAATGAGCTATGGTGTTGCAGTTTTAAAACATATGTGGGTTAGCAATAGTCAACACAATCCAGGATTAGCTATAACAGCATGCATAGATATTCTCATTAACCCAAAACACCAGATCTGGAACAGCTGCCTAGCAAACAGAACACATGCATGTATGGAACCACGGTGGCCATTACAATGGCATGCAGATTACATTGATAGCAACAGGCCACCAATGATAGTAATTCAACATGGAACATTAATAGAAACACATTTCAATATTTATTGAACAATATGATGTATGTCCCAACAGTAGATTTGTTGTAAAGATACCCATTGATTTGTGTATTTAGATTATTGTTGCAGATATGTGGGGGGGGGGATGTCAATTAACAACTTATATATCCTTGTAGTACTCACAACTTTAATAATCATTGCTCTAATCATTAACGTACAGGTATTATTGCAATACCCTATGGCCTTGTTTTGGGCAATGGTATGTTTGTACACAGTGTATACTTCAACTGTCTTATAGCTAAATTCTACAGCTCTTACCTGGTAGACCTGTGGAGGGAATTTTTGTTAACACTACCTGACTTTTTCTACACATATTTCCAGATTCCGAGTTAATATTATGCACCTACCTCTCAATCTCTTAATGCACACACTCTGGACAAAGGTTGACAAGATGGGGGTACAAATAGGGACATATTTTGAATATTGCTCTCATACACTTGGAGAGTTGCTAGAGTGACAGGAATTGTTTTAATATACATTTTCTGAAGGTTTTGATGTCTGAAAATCAAATGTATGTCAGTATTTAGTGACTACAGTTCTAAGATCATCCCACTGATTTGCCAGGGGGACAGAGGAACAAGCAGAAAATATGAGCCAGTTATCTGGACATTCTGAAAAAATGTGGACAGTTGAGATTTATGATTATGCATGCAGCTTACTACCACTCCTAGGATTCGAACCATGGCTTGTCTGCTAAAAATACAACAATTTAAGTTTCAGCAGAGTGCGCTATTTGGATATTGCTGTTTTCTTTCTAAGTCTCTCTTGGTTGTACAATCTGGCCTTGTAAATACAACAGTCTTATACAGACATTCCTAGACATATTTTTATGTAGCACAGTGTGAGAAACAGTGGTTGACACAACAGTACTAGTCTGATATCAGATGTTACTGAATGCTACATGTCAAGCCATACAATACCAGAGTAAACACTACCAGTCCAGGATTTAAATCTTTATTGGCAGGCATGGTTTTCTTATCTGACTGACCTGTGGATGGAATGTTTGTTAACACTACCTGACTGTTTCTAAACATATTCCCAGATTCCACGATAATATTATGCACATACCTCTCAATCTCTTAATGCACACACTCTGGACAAAGCTTGACAACATGGGGGTACAAATAGGGACATATTCTGAATACTGCTCTCATAAACGTGGAGAGTTGCTAGAGTGATAGGATTTGTTTTAATATACATTTTCTGAAGGTTTTGAGGTCTGAAAATCAAATGTATGTCATTACTTAGTGACTACAGTTCTGATATCATTCCATTGATTTGCCAGGGGGACAGAGGAACAGGCAGAAAATATGAGCCAATTATCTGGACATTCTGAAAAAATCTGTACAGTTGAGAGGTATGATTATGCATACAGCTTACTACCACTCCCAGGATTCAAACCATGGCTGTGCCTGCCAAAAATACAATTTTAAGTTTCAGCAGAGTGTGCTATTTGGAAATTGCTGTCTAGCTCTTCAGTGTTTTCTAAGTCTCTCTTCGTTGTACAATCTGATCTTGTACTTACAACAGTCTTATACAGACATTCCTAGACATTTTTTTATGTAGCACAGTGTGGGTAACAGTGGTTAACACAACATTACTATTCAGAGAATGCAACAATAAATGCCATACAATACCAGATTAAATACAACCAGTCCAGGATTTAGGGATTTATTGCCAGGCAGTTACAGTTTTATTTAAATATGACCTATATGGGACTATTACTGTCATATTGTCTGGGATTGCGGTGGTGGTGCTGCGGTAGCGTTGTTGCCTCACAGTAAGACGCTGTCCGGTTTGACTCTCAGCTAGAGTGTCTTCTGTGTGGATACATGCGTGAATGGATGTACCTTCGTTGAAGGTTGTGTGTCAGGGCTGGCAACTCTGCATGTAAAAATCAACTGCCAATCATTAGTGGACCGGAGTTCCACTGTGGCGACCCCTAACTGGGAAATGCCGAAAGGCACAACAACTGTCATATTGTCTGGTTTATTCAGTGCACCCCATACACAGTTTTTATACTGCCAGGTGACTTTCTACTACTTTATATTTATTTGGTATGACTACTACAAGAAGGATTGTTACTCACCAGCCTTGCAATGCAGCCTTTGCAGCCTACTAGCATGGGCTTCCTGCTTCACAGCCCACTCAGCTGCAGCTGTAAGGGAAATAGAGAAATAGTTAGCCATACCTATCCATCATATACACAGGCTGGACATTAGTAAACAGTTATTGGTATGAGTACTTACACACTGCTGGGACATCATCCCTTTGCCTTGCTTCTTGGACCCACTCGTCCAAGAACTCCCTGTCTCCGCTTCAAGTCAGCATAGTGGTGCCGGACCTGCTCAACAGTCCAAGGGATACCAGTGGCACTGGGGAGATCATGGGCGAGATGGTCCCAGGCTTCCGCTTTATATTGGCAGCCTTGGTACTGGCCCTGCAGCAGTCTCTCATCATGGTTTTGTACCAGCAGTCCTACCATGACCTTGGACTCCTGTATGCCCCAGCGCTGCGCACGGAGCCACATACCCTCACCAACTCCTGCCATACTGCCTACAGTGGGAAGCTGCAACCAGTTATGAACTGTATTCCTGCCTGTAGGGTTTAAATATGGCTGATTTCCCGCCCTTTGCTGTGATTGGATGGTTTCAAATATGCTAAGTTAAGCTAAGCTATGGGCAAACCTGCTTAGCTAAGGGTGACAGTGCTTAAAGGGACAGGTTCAGCACTGCTTACCAATGGGCAAATCCACTTAGCGAGGCTACTCATTGTTTAGCAGTCATATTTACACAATGTTTACACCTGGTAAGCAGAGCTGTGCAATACTCAGCATTGCTTATTTTTCATTTTATAGACTATCTGCTGTATGGCATTGATTCATCATAAATTTGTTTACTGTCCCTGATATCCCCCAATGTGCTTTCATTACATTTATTCATGTGTGACTATACTGTATGGGACACTTGTGTTTATATGGGGGTTTCACAACTTTATTAAGCTGACACCTCACATCTGGACCTAATGCAGTACTCTGGTTAACAAATATATATTATTTAGTAGCTAATTATAAAAATAAATGTTTATGTACTGCTTTCACATGTAAAATGCAAATTGGTTATAGTGGAGATCAAACCAGGAATGGCTGTTTGCAAAGTGTATGCTCTAACCACTACACTATTGAAATACTGCTGATGCTGGATGTCTCTTGTTATTTAACTTAATCTCATTTATAAAAAAATAAAATTATTTGTTGTGTTATTTTATTTGTACCCTTCAGAATGTCCCTGCTAATGCTGAACTTGTTATTCTATCAACTTTCTGCTTTGTGGGATGATTGTCCCTTTTGGCTTTGTCCACATTCCTTACTCTGACGGGTTGGGAGGTGTGCGCTATGTGCTTATACTACATCTGTTATTCTGACAATGTTTGTCTTGGTAGGGAATATTGTCCCTTATGACTTTGAACAGATTTGTTATTTTGACGGGTTTTAAATTGAAGGCAATTCTGGAGTGCAGGGGGCATGTATATTATGAGAGCTCTGCTCTCACACACACCCCCTGTGCTCATACAGGGAACCATGTCCATTTTAGACCATGCAGCGCACCTTCATACATATGCATGGCGCACTGCCAGTGCTGAACAGGAATGGTCCTTGCCATGCAGGAATAACTTATTCCTGCACGGCTGCTTGCTGAATCCCAGGGAGGGTGGTAGAGTTCTTAGAACACCCTATCTACTTGGTGGATGGATGGATAGATATATAGATAGAAAAATGTCTGTCAACATAAGACCAGGCTAAGTGATGAAAGAGCAGGAATGCATAGGAGCAAAGCTCATGTGTTTCTTCTAACACCAACAAAAAGCTGTACTATTTTTATTAACTGGAGTTGAATTGAAATTCACTATGCTACTTAGAATTAGTTTCCCTAGCTGATTTTAGCAACAGGCTTAGTTTCTGGTGTCACTTCAGGCTGAATCCATTATCTATCAACATGAGAGGGCATGGTTAACAGACCATGTTGCTTTGTCAAGACTGGTCTGCATGTGTCTGCTCTGGGCTTTCAGATATTAGCTAAAACTTTATCCACCCCTTAGAACATGTTTAAGGCAATGCCAAAGCAACAAAAGTACCAACAGAGCAAAAAAAAAAAATTCAAAGCATCCTTAAGGTGTTACTGCTAAATGCGTGGTACCTAAATAAAAAAACTACACACGTTACAAGCTTTCTTCGGGTCTGTATCACATAATCGAAAGATGAATTCAGAGAATGCATTTACATCGAAAATGCTGTTCAGCAAATTCGCTCTTGTGGGGGGTTGTGCCCTCCACAGCCTCCCCCACTAACTATATATACCAACTCTGAGATCGCACTACAGTGATGAAAGGGCAAATTTTCCGATCTCACTATTAACAGTTCACTGACTGGCATTTTCGATGTAAATGCCGTTCGCTGAATTCATCTTTCAATTATGTGATATAGATCCACTTTCTTCACTCTGAAGAATGTGGACATCTGTGTTGTCAATGAGACTTGTTTTAAAGCTGCTGCACTCTGGCAGTGGATGGCTACAGTGCCTTCCACACATTTGGACCAGCAGCAGCACAGGCTGGGGCTAAAGGTGGAGGTGTCTCATTCTAAATTAGCAACAAATACAACTCCAGGTTGGTTAAACAGGATGATGCCTGGAGTTCATCCATGTCCATAGACAAGAATCCTTAACATGTCCTAGGCAGCTACAAGATGCCCTCTATGACTCAAAAACCTCGCAGCTCTTACCTAGACCTACTAGGCATGCTCACCATCCAAATGTAAACATGCACTACTCTAAATTCTAGATGCAAAATCTATTGATGAGGCATGCACAAGGGTTGACAAGGAAGTGAAAGTGGGAGTTCGGTGATGAGTAGACTGATCAGGCAAAGAGGCAAGAGTGGGTGATGAAAAGAGGCAAAACTCTAGTTCTAGTGGATTAGGAATAGTAGAAGCAAGTGCAGATGCAGGGATAACCAGAGATAAGATACACTTTGTCCAAGCGAAGTTAACCTGAAGAGTCAAGAGGTGGGATAATAGGATATCTTGAGTTCTGCATATTGGGCTTAATACATCCCAAATGTGTAAGGGGGAGCATTTGGGGAAGGAGTGATACAGCTCAAATTATGGGAGGTGTTATGGTTATGCAAGATGTGCTGATGTTGTCAATTTTCATTCATTCAACTAATGGGTTCGATCTCGTTTGCCGCTTTTGCATATAGACGTGGTCCCCTTCAGCTCTCAGGTATAGAGTGGGAAATACTTGTATTTCTTCACTACCATTGTTGGTATTTAACTTTTTCTCTTCTTTCTAGTTAAAAAAAGTTTAGTTTAGTAATTTTGTTATTACTGTAATTTTTCTGTTTTCAGAATGTTGAAAAAGGCCATTCAGGATTTAAAAAGTGTGATAAGTGTGGGCACAAGTTGCCTTATTCCGATGACCATAATCTTTGTGTATATTGATTGGGCCCAGATCATTTATAACAAGATTGCAGTATCTGTCATGGGTTTAACCCCTGAATACTAGCTGACAGGAGAAACAAATTGATTTTGAAAGACTTGAAGATAACTTCCTTCTCCGAAGCCATTACTGGGGCTCAGTCCCCCAAACACAAAGCTAGAGACTCTGTAAAAAGGTCTAAACCTTCTGAGTCTTCAGCCTCTTCTTCTTTGGAGCTCAAAAAGAAAAAACAGAAATCAGATCCGAAATTACTCAAGGTCCAACCCTCAGTGGATCTGATCAAGCCTGTACCCGATGCTATACCCTTGGATCCAAAACCCTTACCAAGGACAACTTATTCTCCTCATCTGGATCCAGTCCCAACCAGAGTGCATTCTCCCTTTTTAGAGATAAACTTGAAATCACCATCCCTAGCATCTTCTTCTTCCTCCAGGAGTCTTTTTGAAGCAGATGGGGAGAGGATAATGAGGATTTCTTCACGGCGAAAATTCAGATGGGAGTTCTTACTGCTCCAACCTCTTTGGGTCAGGAAATCTGATCATCTTCTACTCCACCTATTACAGCTACTTCTGTAATCCAACCTGTAGTTTTAGAGACCTCAGATCTAAGTGTTCTACGTTCATCTGGTTCAGATCCAAAGAAAACACTTTCTTCAGAACTGAATACTCCTCTGAGTGCACCGGTTCCAATATCCTTGGAGCCAGATGACTCTCTGAGCCGAAGCATCCCTGTTGGATCTGGGAGGTTGGAGTTTACTGTGAGGTTTTCAGAGTTGTTTTTCCTCTTGGAGCCTCAGCACTGGATAGCTCAGTTCCAACTTCCACTTCAGGTGGGTTGTTCATGGACCAGCAAGAGGAGACAGAAACTTGCTTTCTAGGCTCCATTGTCTTCCTTCTCTCTGGATTAATCTGCCTTTGAGGTTATGAAGAGAATGTTCTCTGTTCCAGCAAGACAGATGGGGCCTAACCTCTCAGATCCACCCTCTACTTAGATGACTTTGCACCGTGAGCCTCAATAGTCTAATCTACAGGGACAGCCACCTCAAAGCTTCCAGATTACCATACAGGGTATCCTAATATATTCTGATACTTCATTGGACCACCCCACTGAGGAAGTTCCTAGGAAGAGAAAGTGCAAAAGGTGGCACTTGGACTCTCCTCAAATGCCAGTCACTGAGGATACAGATTTTGATGAAGGAGAGGGGTCCCCAAAATCACCACCTGATGACATCTCATTTGGAGACATTCTTGAGATCCTTAAACAAAAGGGTGGCTGGTCTTCCCAAGACTCTTCTCTGGGGGAATCAATATTTCTGGAGGCCTTTGGAGCTGGCCCTTCTACCTCCTGGGTTACTCAACTCACTGATGAGCTCATTGATTTGGTCTCTAGGCAGGAGTGGAAGGAACTTGATTCAGTTAAGCCAATCCCCAAGAGACCAGACAGGATTCTGGCTCCACCAGTAGGAAGGAATTTGGGGGTAAAGGGATGCCTGTGGATGCCATGATCATGGTGGCAGCTACAAAAAATGAACTTGTGGAACAGAGTTCCACTGTCCATCCTCCTAACGGAGAGTCTAGGCCAACTAACAGATTTGGGAAGCTTGTTTATGCTTCAGAAACTTTTGAACTTGCTGAACTACCTGGAATATTTTAGGAGACTTTAAAGGGATTTGACCGAAACTGCTAAGGCTCAATCTTCAGTAGTCTCTCAGTTGGCTACCCTACAATCGATATCCAATTCGTCCATGAGGCTTATCTCACATGCTGCAGATGGCACCTCAAGGGTTCAGGTATATCCATCAGGAGGCATGCCTGGATGCACTTGTGTGATTTTGCGGAGCCCTTCAAGTCCTAATTCATCAGTGCTCCTTTTGATGGCACTTTGGCCCCACAGTGAAGAACACACTCTCCAGGTGTGAGAAAGATGGAAAGACCCTCTCTGCAGTGGACGCACATTTTTCAAACCCTCAATGAACTTTTTCCAGGAATCAATGGGGAGGTCAAATAATGTGGCTCAGAAAGTCCCAGGGTCCTTTCTAGGACACACGTGGAGATAGTTCCCCCAGAGGCAGAGGATGGAGCTATAATGGAAGGCGATGCCCCCATGGCAAAGGAGACCTGCAAAACCAGGGGTCTAGATATTCCTTTTCTAACAGACCCTTTCAGTGCTCCTGAAAGGAGGTATGATTGCCCACCTTTCCAGGCAGTCGGAGTTACTTATCTCTGCACCAGAGAGCCTGGCTGGATATAACAAAAGACAACTGGGTACAGAGAATTATTTCCAGAGGTTATAGAATTCCTTTTTCCCTACCTTCTCCATTGTTAAGAAAATATCCCAATGTTCCACCCAATCAGAGGAAAGTAGCAGCACTAGAAATTCAAAAGCTGCTTAGAAAAAGAGTCATCTAAGAGGTCCCACCAGACCAAATAGAATCTGGAACTTACTCAAGATTCTTTTTAGCGCCAAAGAAAACAGGGGACTGGAGACCAATTTTGGATTTCAGTCTACTGAACAAGTCAGTTCAACAAACAAAGTTCCAGATGGTCATGGTTCTGTCCATTCTGCACTTTCTGGGCAAGGATGGCTGGGTGCACTTGCTAGACCTTCAGGATGCGTACTATCACATAAAATGAACAGATGATCCACAATCCCCAGAGTGTTCATGAAATGTATGGCAGAAGTAGCAGCTCACCTTAGACTGCAGGGATTTTGAGAGTTTCCATATCTAGATGACTAGCTCATTACCACCCCGACCAGTGATCAACTGATAAAAGAATGCAATCAGGTGCTACAAACTTGTTCAAATCTTAGAATAACTATAAATTACAACAAGTCTCACTTACAACTGACCCAAACATTAGAGTTCATAGGGGCTGTGTGCAACACTTTATCTATGGTAGCTTCTCTTGCACTTTCAAGAGTGCAAACGATAAGGATGCAGGTCAGGGGAAATAATTTGCAGTACCAGAATTTCAGCCCAATTAATTCTGCAAGCTATGGGGTCAATGTCAGCAGTAATAATTTAATTTCTTTAGCAAGATTCCACATGAGAGTTCTTCAATGGGTGGTAGCAATACAATGATCAATATTTTCTTAACCCATGCCAGTGAAAATAACAATGACTCAGGCATGCAAAAGATATCTTTGCTGGTGGATGCAATCGCAACAGGTACTACAAGGCCATCCTTTCATCCTCCCTCAGCCCAAGGCCATAGTGACAACGAATGCATACCAGATTGGGGGGGGGGGGTATTTCCTAAAGAAAACATTCCAGGGACTTGTTCCCTGGAAGAAGCCAACTTCCATATTAATGTTCTGGAGATGAGAGTGGTGCTTTTGGCACTGCAAGCATTCCAAGATTCTCTCCTTTTCAGAACAATTGTAACCCAGACAGACAACATGTCAGTAGTTTGGTACATCAACAAACAAGGGGGAATCAAGATCTTATCCCTGGTGTAGAGAAGCCCTCAGAGTGTGGCAATGGGTGATATCTTCCAACAGCTTTCTAATAGTAACACATATTCTGGGGAAGTCCAATGTGATAGCAGACAAACTGAGCAGATCCATCTTACTACCTCAAGAGTAGTCTCTCAACAACAATGTGACAGACATGATTTTCAGTCAGTGGGGCCAGCCTTGTTGCAACTCATTTTGACTCTCCCCCAAACAACAAGTGCAGCAGCTTTTTTGCCCTTACCTCCCCATTAGGGGAATCACCAAGGGATGCTGTACTCCATGATTGCCCTCCCCTCGGTCTTCTGTATGCTTATCCTCTGACTCCCCTAAATCTCATATTCTTGCAGAAAGCAGCCCAGTCGAGGAGCAAGGTCATCTTCATTGTATCTTACTGGCCTTGACAGATTTGGTTCTCCTTCCTTTGGCCTCATCTACTATACCCACCTTGGATTCTGGATCCATTTCCAGACCTTCTGTCTCACCCACAGGCACGGTTTTCCCAGATATCTCAAACCTCAGACTAACAGCATGGTTTCTCCAGTTCCTTTAATAGCCAGACAACCAGTAATCTTTTCTCCCATCCATTCCATACTTTTATCTTCCCATAAACTTTCTACAAGGAAATTCTACAGAAGTAAATGGAAAAAGTTCATTTGTTGGGCAGAGCAAAATCAGATAGACCCCTTCTCAGTTCCAATTCAATCTGTTCTGGTATTTTTGCCGAGTCTATTTAATGAAGGTGCTATTTCATCAACTATTAAAATCTAGCTTGCAGCAATCTCTAACTTTCATGTGGGATTTCAAAATTCTTTATTGTCTTCCTCTAAGCTGTGCAAGGCCTTTTTGAGAGGCACTCTTCTGCTAAGACCCCCTTATAAAGTTTCCATACCACCATGGGATTTAAATTTGGTACTGAAAGCCTTAATTCCTTCTCCCTTTGAACCAGCAGCTAAATGTGATCTTAAATTCCTGACATGGAAAACTATCTTTCTAGTTGCAATTACATCTGCCAGAAGAATTTCAGAACTTCAGACATTATCTTCTAAGTCTCCATATTTGATTCTTCTTAAGGATAGGCTCACATTACGTACCAATGCTCCCTTCCTTCCTAAGGTGGTGTCAGAATCCAACATCAACCAATCCATTAACTTAGCAGTATTCTTTCAAAAATTTGAAAATAAAGGGGAATATATGCTGCACTTGCTAGATGTGCACAGACAATTATGTTTATATCTACACAGAACAAAAGAAATGAGACTATGACCCTGACCCTGAGTAGTATCCTGCCCTCACCAAGAATGATACCGCAGTATATAAAGAAAAAATTATCAGTTTCAACAATTGGCTAAGCTTCTGGTGTCATTCAAAGGGGATCCAGTGTCTGTCAGCCTGGGGCGACATGCTCGACAGGCCTCGTTGCTTTGCAAGAGACGGCTTGCACCTGTCACCCCTAGGCTTTCGAATACTGGCCAAGGCTCTTGCTACCCCCATAGTGCCTTTTTTTTAGGCAAGGCTCAAAAGTCAAACCCACCTCCATAAGCAGCACAAATAAAAAATGAGAGTTATGCTACTCAACACCAGGAGTTTAAATCTCAAAATGCATGTGCTCGAAGCACTCCTCAGTATGGAGAACGTCGACACCTGTGCAGTAACTGAAACCTGCTTCAAGGCTCCACAGAGCACCCCAGCACTACTGGGCTACAACTCATACCACACATTTCAGCCACAGAACATGGACCGAAACACAAAAGGAGGGGGTATATCCATATTCATCAAGGATACCTACACCTCCAGGTTAGTGGCACAACATGATACCTCTGAGATCATCCATGTGCAACTAACATCAGGCAAATCTGCAATGCAAATTGTGGCCTGCTACAGATCACCCTCCATGACCCAAGACCACCACTCCGCCTTTCTGGAGACACTGGAAAACATGAAGGTCCTACTGAACACCCTGATATTGGGCGATTTCAATTACCCTACTGTTAACTGGGAATACTACTCAAGTACAAACTCCCAGGTCCAGCGCTTCCTCGAATTTATCAAGTCAAATGCCCTGGATCAGCTGGTAAACTCCCTTACCAGAGGTGAAAACATATTGCATTTGGTCATCACCAACATGGGCGACAGGTGTTCCACACCAGAGGTCAACCTGTCACTGGTTAGGTCAGACCATAAACTAATCAATCTGGATGTCCACACCACACCACCACCTCCAAACAAGGAAACCACAGTGAAAAACTTTTCTATAGCAAACTTCACCATACTTAAGACAGAGGTGGTAAGTTTCACAGCCCCCATGCTAAAGGATAACAGTGTCCAAGATGCAGGAACCTTTACAAATGCACTCTGTGAGTACCTACAGGGATGCATGGATCATGCCATCCTTAGCAAAACCAAGACTCTCTCCCCCAAGAGAAGGAAACCAGTCTGGTGGACCCCTGCTATAAACAGGCTATACAATAGAAGGAGGAAACTAGTTCAGAAAAAAAGCAAATCCCAAGAAGGAAAGACATCCCTGATCAGTATCAGTAAGAAACTAAGGTCTGTCATAAAATCCTCCAAGGCTAACAATGAAAGAAAAATAGCCAAGGATTTGAAATATAACCACAAAGCCTTCTTTAGCTATGTCAAGAATCTAAGTGGCAACTCACAGATATGCTCTGAGCTAGTGCAAAATAGCACAAAATATACTGAACCTATTGATATTGCCAACATCCTGGCAGATAGATTCAGTGCAAACTTCACCCCCCACTCACACCCAAAAGGGCCCAAAACAATACCAGAAAAGTGTAGTGTCCCAGAAATCACAGATGCACAGGTGAAAGCAGCCCTTTCAAAAGCCAAAAACACAGCATCAATAGGGCCAGATGGTGTCCCAGGCTGCGTCTTGCACAAACTACAGAACAAACTAACCCCCCACCTAAACACACTGTTCAACCTCAGCCTCTCCACAGGCTACATGCCCATAGAATGGCGCACAGCAATGGTTATACTGCTCCACAAAGGAAGGGCCACAACTGACCATGGTAACTATCACCCCATAAGCCTGACAAGCCTGGTCTACAAGGCTATTTAGCACATCATCATGGAACTCATTAATAAAGACATTGGGAACCTCTGAACACTTGACCTGACCCAGTTCGGCTTTGTTAAGGGCAGATCATGCCTACTAAATCTGGTTGACTTCTTCGAGACAGTCACCAAGGCCATAGATGAGGGGAAGGTAGTTCACACAGCCTACCTTGACCTTGCCAAGGCTTTTGACACCATTTCCCACTCGGGAATTATAGAAAAACCCACTAGCCTGAACATAAACCCCTACATCATGAGATGGGTTGCCAACTGGCTTAAAGACAGAACTCACACGGTAAGAATAGCGGGCACCAGGTCCAACTCTAAACCAGTCACAAGTGGTGTCCCACAAGGCTTGGTCTTGGGACCCCTACTGTTTGGCATATACTTCTCAGAAGTACAGGCAAACAGAGGAGGACTATGGCTATCCAAGTTCGCCGATGACTGCAAACTGGGAGCCATAACTGACTCTCCGGCTGACATGGACATTCTCCAAAAGGGCCTTACTGAGATAGACACCTGGTGTCAAAGTCATGGTCTTAAGCTAAATGCCAAAAAATGCATAGTCATCCCGTTTGGGAAAAACAAAACACCCATGAATAACCGCATAGGTGGCAGCCCCCTTAATACAGAAGAGGTAATAAGAGATCTGGGGACCCAGGTAGATAATAATCTCTCCTTTGACAATCATATTGCCAAAATAGTTAGGAAATCCTTCTATGTAGCCCATCTAATTACTAAAGGGTTCGCATCTAGAAATAAAGAGGTTATAGTGCCCCTCTACTCATCACTTATCAGACCCATCATAGAGTACAATGCCCCATTTGGGATGTACCTCACAAGATACTTCCAATAGCTGGAAAGACCACAAAAGTACCTCACCAAGAGGATTACTGGTCTCAAACATATGTCCTATGCAGCCCGACTGGAAAAACTCCAGCTGTACTCAGTGGCATATCGCTTACTCAAAGGTGATCTCTGCCTGACTTACAAAGCCTTGTCCAACTCAGAATTGATGGACATGCTCCACCTAAAGAAATCCACTCGCTCTAGTGAGCTAAACCTCACCACAACAATAAATAGAACATGCTAGAGGGATAGATTCCTGTCACAAAAACTCCCCATGCTTTGGAATAAAATTCCTAACTACATTAGGCAGAGCCCCTCAATAACACTCTTCAAGAGAAACCTTGACGAGTGGATGGGTAACAGAAAATACACCCCTGGGATCACTTCATTGGCTCTTCTTAACAGAGGCTCAGTTAATTAATCAATGGGGCGGTGAAAGCTGGTACACTCTGGCTAGGCTTATAAATGCCCTCGGGCAGATAGCCTAGTACCTACCTATGAACCTATGAGAGATCAGCTATTTATTTCCTTTGCACATACTAAATTGGGTGACTCAGTTACAAAGGTAACTAGCTAGATTGTTGACAGATTCCATTTCATTTGTATATAACAAATTTAATCTCCTCTTACCAAAACCTTTAAAGGTTCACTCAACCAGATCTATGGCAACTTCTTCTGTCTTCCAGTCTAGGGCATCCATGGATGATATTTGTATGGCTGCAGTTTGGTCAAATCCTCATATTTTTATCACTCATTACAAAGTAGATCTGGTCTTGAGGGGAAGAGCAGTCTTTGGCTCAACTGTACTCAGGCATATCCTTTTTTAGAGTCCACCCTGGATTTTAGGTAGCTGAGACTCTGTCTCATTAGTTGAGGAATAAATGAAAATTGACAACATCAGTTAAAGAAGTTATGTACTTTGCATAATGTTCCATATGTGTTGCCCATTTTCATTTTTCTTCAACTCCCCACCCACCAACACCCATCCTTTTTAATGACTGACTCCTGGAGGAGCAAGAGGCTTCAAGGACATGACTGTCCTTTGTGTTGAGCTCCAGATTTGGCAAATTATGATATTCTTCCTAACAAGCAGCAAACAAGATCTGAGGGAACACTAGGGACTGGTGCATTATGAGCAGGGAAGGAGCTTGAGGGTTCTTGGAGGTCTAATGTTAGTGTAACGGTCAAGTTATTTATTATTTTTATTTTATTTAACATTTGTTTGCCAGCATAGTACAACTGGACAACAAGTGTCTGTCTTCAGTGGAGTCCTGGGGAGAAAAACTCATAAGTTTACAGAGAGAAGAAAAATTTACAAAAGAGGCATTACAGACTAGTAGCATACAGATTTTAGACTTTACATCCATTAGTATACAATAAGAGGATATCCCCCCTTTTGGTTAAAAATACATTGTGTACAAAATATACAGTGAGAGTATATAAGAACCTAGTAGAGCATTGAAAGATATTTCACAACTGAATAAGAGTATATAAATGTTTAAGTTTTCCATATATACATTCAAGCAAATATACATGTAAGAATACATATACATAGACATATATATATATATACATATCTATATATATATATATATATATATATATATACACACATAGACATATATCTATCTATATATATATATATATATATATATATATATATATATATATATATATATATATATATATACATTTGTTGTTGTATCTTTCGGATTTTCCCGGTTAGGGGTCGCCACAGCGGAACTCCGGTCCACTAATGATTGGCAGTAGATTTTTACGTACCAAGTTGCCAGCCCTGACGCACAACCTTCAACGAAGGTACGCCCATTCACACATGTCTCCACACAGAAGACGATTTAGCTGAGAATCGAACAGGACGTCTTACTGTGAGGCGACAACGCTACCGCAGCACCACCACCGCAGTTTTATATATATATATATATATATATATATATATATATATATATATATATATATATATACACACACACACACACACACACACACACACACACACACACACACACACACACACACGCATACATACACTCATATATAGGTTATTGCTCACACATGGATAGGTATAGTTAGATAGTATTGTTTGTGTTGTCCGGGACAGATGGGCTATAGAAATAGTAAGTGGACAAGGCTTCAGGGGGTCAATTACAGTTGCATAGATGGTTGGTGAAGAGGTATGTTTTAAGTAGGTTTTTGAAGGAGGGTGTGGAGTTTTGTAGTCTGAGGTCAGGGGGAAGGTTGTTCCATATGTTTGCTATTTCATGGGCAAATAGTGATTCCCTGGAGTTGTTTTTGCATGTGATGGTTTCAATTAAGGCTTTGTTGGTGGACCAAAGTTGTCTATTTGAATTGGAAAAGTTCAGCATGCTAGTCAGGTCAGGGATTCTCTCGGGATAGTACAGAATTAGATGAGCTAGGCTGATGGTACCTTAATAGGTTAGGAAATTCAAGCCAGTGCAAGGCTTGTAGGGAAAGGCAGTGGTGGGATCGTGATTTGGCACTGGTAGCGAATCTAGCAATTTTGTTGTAATATATGGAAAATTTATTAAGGTCAGTTTTGTAAAGATTAGTTAGAATTGGGGATGCACAAAGTAGAGCAGATAGGAGGTGGGTCCTGACTATCGCAACTCGAGATTCGGTTGTTAGATAACTTTTACAGTGATAGAGGGAACCTAGCTTTTTGTGCACTTTAGTAATGGTTATTGATATGTGCTTTGTGAATTTGAGTTGCTGGTCAATGCTAACTCCTAGGAGTTTAGCCTCAGTGACCGGTGTGCTTTGGGTTTTGCTGGTGGAGAGTACAGAGAAGGTAAGGTTGCTCGTTTTAGTATAGTGGAATAGCCTTAGTTATGTTTTCTTGGGATTTAGTATGAGTTGTGAGTTAAGCCAGTTCTCTATTTCAGAGAAAGCTTCTTGTGCTTTTTGTTGGAGAAGTTGGATGTTGGGTGCAGAGTATATGAGAGTTGTGTCATCAGCATTTTGGACTATGTTGGCTTTAGAATTAGCTGAGTGGAGTTGGTTTGTGAAGATATTAAAAAGAAAGGGTCCTAGGACTGATCCTTGCAGCACGCCGAAGGAGGTTGGGAGTGGGGAGGATAGAGAGTCATGCCATTTGACGGATTGTTGGCATTATCTAAATAGTTTTTAAACCAGAGGAGGGTGGCGTTGTTAAGGTTGAGGTCAGAGAGACAAGACAGTAGTTTATTATGTGAGACTGTGTCAAATGCTTTGGAAAAATCTAGGAAGGTAGCTGAGACAAATTTACGTAGATTCCTGTGGGAGTTTATAGTATTGGTGAATCTGAGTAGGGCAGTGGTGGTGCTGTGGGATGGGCGAAATCCATGTTGGGTTGAGGAGAGAAGGTTGTTGGTGAGGAGATAGGAGAAGAACTGGTGATGAATGCATCTTTATAGGATCTTAGAGAGGGGTAAGAGGATTGCAATTGGTCGATATTTGGAAAGGTCGAGGAGCGGATCCAAACCCATTAGTTGGGAAAGAATGAAAAAGATGGACTGGTACGGTGAGTACATAACTTATTTTTATATTGTAATAAGATATTTGTGTTTTATATGCATGCTACAGAGTGGGAGAGTTTAGCATAATCGTTAAGGTATTTACATTCCAAATGCAAGGTGCAGTGTTTGAGTCTAACCGCTAGTTATTAATTAAGTTTATAAAGGCCTAGGTAGTCATTAGTCTAGAATGTACTATGACAAATATATTTGATATGGTGCATACTTTAGTTGTGAACTTTTATCTGTACTATCTGTAAACTTTTGTCTGCAATTAAATAAATCTTGTATGCAACTTAATTACTTTTGTATACTTATTTGCTCATTAGTGAGGCTAGTTCACTGCTGAAATGAGCCTTGGGTCAGTCCACCAAACTGGCTGATAAACAAATGAACAAAAAAAAAAACAACCAAACAAATAAAGGTCTGTTGGGTCATGTTAGAACCTTTATAGCAAGAGTTACAAGTCTGAATAAATGTTTTTAAATGCAGTGGCAGTGGTCTTTAGCAATGTTGGTAACAAAGAGTGTTCCCGAGAATTACATTCTTCATTTACAGTTGACATACAACTGTAAGGTTTTAGATGCAGAGCATTGTAGGGTATAACATTCTGTCACAACTGTAAGGTTTTAGATGTAGAGCATTATAGGGTATGCCATTCTGTTGCCCGTGTAAGGTTTTAGATACTAATCCCATTGCATGAATGGGTACTCCCTGTTATGGTAGGATGTCTGTCACTAGTTATGAATCTTTATAGGTTAGGGATTTATTAAGGACCCAACTGTGTTCCTCTTTGGAAGTTTTCCAAGCGATTCATGGTTGGAAGACTCCAAAGTAAGTTAATTGGTCCAGGCTACTATGGGGATAAAACGTTTAGTCTTTCCCAGCTAGATGTACCACAGCACAAGTATCACTTGGTTTGGAAACAGAGTATCAGATATATACAGGCTGGAGAACAGAATAAACTGTACATGTCAACATTTGGTGAGACAGAGACTCAGATATATACAGGCTGGAGAACAGAATAAACTGTACATGTCAACATTTGGTGACACAGAGACTCAGATATATACAGGCTGGAGAACAGAATAAACTGTACATGTCAACATTTGGTGACACAGAGACTCAGATATAGACAGGCTGGAGAACAGAATAAACTGTACATGTCAACATTTGGTGAGACAGAGACTCAGATATATACAGGCTGGAGAACAGAATAAACTGTACATGTCAACATTTGGTGAGACAGAGACTCAGATATATACAGGCTGGAGAACAGAATAAACTGTACATGTCAACATTTGGTGACACAGAGACTCAGATATATACAGGCTGGAGAACAGAATAAACTGTACATGTCAACATTTGGTGACACAGAGACTCAGATATAGACAGGCTGGAGAACAGAATAAACTGTACATGTCAACATTTGGTGAGACAGAGACTGGAGGAGACCTTTTGGTGCAACTTCATTTTCATTTTTTCTTTCTCATGCAGAAATCACACAAACCACCTTGAAGCACAAATGGAAGTGGGTAGTACAGTAACCCAGCTTGCATGACTGATAATACTTTTTGCCTACTTGGTGTTACTCTTTAATGAGCAAATTATGAGATTAATGGAGCGAAATTAAATACTGCATTTTAACACTGATAATGTGCAGACCAAATGATACTAACAATTGTTTTTAGCCACCCAAGGGACTAGAACCATATGAATTGTATATGAACTTTGGCTCTAGATGATTGTCACTGTTGAGTTGACACCCTTACCCTATGTGCAAAAATGGGGAAAAGGGTTTGTGGATGGATGGATGTACATAACTTTTATGTTTATATACATTTTAATAGAGATATTGGAAGTAAAAACAATATATATATATATATATATATATATATATATATATATATATATATATATATATATATATAGCTTGTATATATATATTGTTAGTAAAATAGAGGAACACCAGCTTAAAACTTACTGCATAGTTTTATTTAGAAAGAGCCAAGTGAAGGTGTAACTTCTGAAGATTGCCACATTATCAAAAGATAGTACTAGGTAGACAAAGTTAGTTTTGAGCGATTTAATAAAGAGTGGAAAAAGACCCTTGTTCAGACCCCAATGGGATGTCAGTAGGTAGACAGCTGAATTTATAACAAAAAAAAATATATATATATATATATATATATATATATATATATATATATATATATATATATATATATATATATATATATATATATATATATATATATATATATATATATATATATATATATATATATATATATATATATATATATATATATATATATATATATATATATATATATATATATATATATATGAATCCATTACCACTGAACACACTTTAACGAAAGCGCTTTCATCGAGAAAGCGCTTTTGTTAAAGTATGTTAAAAAAAAACACAAAATCTACTTGAATGCAGGGGGTCAAGACCCTCTGCACCCCCCACCCCCCTACTTTAATATTCTGACTCCGAGTTCGCACTACAGTGGGGAAAAGGGAATTTTCCCTTACCACACCGTAGTACAACCGGAACAACAAGCATACTTACGCAAAAGTGCTGCTTCGGTGAACAGCACTTTCGCGCAAGTATGCTCACCAAATTGGGATTCGGTGAAAGATGCAGTCAAACATCTGTACGGATCCTATATATATATATATGTCTATAGGTCTACCTGATAAGTCCAAAAAGCCAAAATTTTGAATCCCACAAGAGTGAGAAAAAATTGGCAAAACCTCACATGAATGCACACCCGGAACACCTATGAACAAACTCTGGGTATGTAACCACATGTCCGTAACAACAAAAAACTATAAATCAATACAAATTAAATCCTAAATTCTAGTTGCAAGCTGAATCATGACTGTTACTTACTAGTGCCAAGCTCATGGTTCATGAACACAGAATCATACATGATAATGCATGAGTCATATAGTGGTATGAGAAATCTGCAGTGTGCCACAGTGCACTGTGTATTGTCAGAACCAGACCACCAGCTGACAACAAACTGGTACATATGAAAGGGCATACAACACAGCCACCCATGCACCCAGCATTACAAGAGCACATCTAGTTGGGAAGATGCATTACCAGGGCACATCACATGGCAGCCTGTGAACCTAGCATTACTACAGGAGCTGTAGCATGCATATCAGGAATAGTAATAGAGGTATCACAGTCAAACACAAACACTGGCAGGTATTTGGTGTGTGTGTGTGTGTGTGTGTGTGTGTGTGTGTGTGTGTGTGTGTGTGTGTGTGTGTGTGTGTGTGTGTGTGTGTGTTGTATGGGTGAAGAATGTATCAAGAGTGCAGAGGGTAAAGCAGACTGCAACAGCAGCATTCACCATAGTAGGATGTGTCCAAAGCTGTGGGCACTTTCTATACAACAGGTTAGAGGTGCATAGCAGGAACACACTGTGTCTTCTGCATGTCATTGGTGACATGTGTACTTTCTAAAAATGTAGACATAGATGAAGTCACTGGGCAGCACCAGCAGTTTATTCCCCCTTCTACACATAGGTACAGAGTATGCTGGTTGGACTGTACATTGCTTTATGGGCACACTGACTACGATGCTGTGCACATTCCTCTCACCGGAATGCAAACAATGCCATAAAAAGTTAGGCAATTGTATATAGGGAAGAGTATGCAACATCACAGCATGTGCACATAGGTATGCATTTGATAGTGGAAGTTACGACAATGCAACACCAAGAAATATGCACTCACACATATGAGCGCACACACATACACACACACACACACACACACACACACACACACACACACACACACACACACACACACATATGCAAACAGTGTCTTCCTTTTACAAGTCTGAACAGAGGTACAACAGGTTCTTGTAGATGTTTGCTTAAACTATGCACCTTATTTTAGTAGTAAAGACTGAAAGCTGTACATTTTGGTGCAGCCATTATTTATGGTCATTTTTGTGCATTTTTAAACTGTAAAGGCACTGCAAAGGTTTATTTTTATTTTTTTGTTTTATTCATGAACTAAAAGCAGAGCACCAAACAGATTCTCCAGTATTCCAGTTCTGAGTTAACAGGTTTTTTGATGTGATTTTCTTGCTGCAAATGTTTAACAGTCCAGCGTAACCTGTAGGCTGAGTTAATGGACTTCTTTCTACACCTGTTTTTTAGTGGTGGTAGTGGTAGAGAATGTATATCTGAAACATGCTGGCAGAAGTATGCCACGTTTAGGGTTGTGGCAAAAAATAGTGGGACTAGAAGTGTGCTAAGTCTACAGTCTTGCAAAGCTTTCATATTCATTCCATCTGCATCTTGACAGAACAGTTTCCTACTGCTTGTTTAGATGATTTGTTTTCTTTAGGTTGTTAATATAGAAAGAAACTGGCTGCTGTGAATGGCTCATCCTGTTATAGCTGTTACTTAAGTAAATCAGGAATGCTAAAGATCTTATCCAAGTACTCTAAATGTAGTACATACAGTGCCATCTCATGACTGGGGAGGTCACTACAGCTTTTGAGAAAGTTGAAAAGTACCATTTAGGGCCTATTTAAAAACAGTGTTTTACCACATACACAAACCAGACTTCTTGATCGACGAAAATTTGTCTCATACTATAGAGATGCAGCTTGGAACAGGCCCTGGGCAGTTGTAGGGATATTCAGCAAGCCCACTGCTGGGTGTTGTACAGCTGGAATTTGTGTCAGTAGAACTAGTCACCTCAATGCTGCTCTGAGTTGTAGAAAAGAAACTTTTGTTTGTGCATACATACATAACAGCTGTCTGGACTATTTGTTCTTCTTGAACATGATGAGAGCAGTACTTGATGGAGTACCATTTGCTGTGCTGACTCTGTAGGTCTACTAGAAGTCTTCAATACACACTACTGTGAGTGGAGGAGTTAGAGTTTCTTGAAATATTATTAGCAGCGAGTATTGAGGCTCTGAGCTGCTAATGAGTTGCTTTCTGTGGTTCAATATACCAGATAGTGCTCCCAGGTTGCCCCTGAAAAGTGACATTTGTGTTCAGTGGGCTCAATGCTCAGCCAGTTAACAGATGTATAAAAAAGTGATGGTAGGGAAGGTCAACCAATTGTAAAACAGATCTGCGTAGTGTCGATAGTGTTGAAAAGTGCTATGGTTGTAAAGTAAAAACTGAATTGTAGCACAAACCTCTCAGTTTACTTTTTAGTTTCTGCCCTCATCCTCATAGTCATGACCTTCGGATAGTGACTGAAAGGGTAAGATGGTGGACACAAGCAGCCGAAATGTGATCCCTATGCACAGTCACCGAGCTCACTGTGACCAGGTGAGAAGCATGGGAGTACAGCACAGTTTCAGAAAACAACTGCTGCTTCCCCAGAATAACAGCAGTCAGTTGAGGTGGTCTGGATAGCTAAATTTGATGCCCTCTAAATACCTCCCACAGGAGATTTCTCAACACTGACCACTGGGAGGAGCCACAGGACATGGAGTAGAGTATATTTTTCAGTGTACCTAGGAGCATCTGGGAATACCACAGGATGAGATCGACACTGGTTCTGGGAATAAGGAAGTGTGGTCTACTCTGCTTAACTGTCTACCACTGTGACCCTCATCAGTACAAATGGTTTAGAAAATGAATAATTGGATGTTACGTGTTTAGTGCAAATTGTTGAGGTTCCTAACTACTGCTGATGAACCAAAAACAGTGGAACAAGCAGGCCACCCTAGCAGTCCTGCCTTAACTATAGTTACACAGGTAGTCTTTTCATGTGGCTTTCTTGAGGTTGGCTACCTCAGCATGGTATTAAGGTTTAACAGGCCTGTTCATAAGTAATATCATCTATTAAGCACCTGAGGGGTATAATATGTATGGAGGAACATTTGGAAATCATGTGTGTGCATATGAAAGTCTGGGATGTTTCTTTGCACAGGATGTTTGAAGTTAGTGCATCAACAGTGACAAATCTGTTAGCTGTCAGATTATTAGGCTGCTTGACTTTGTGAATCATGCTTTTGTAGGAAACTTCTTATCAGAAAAATCTCCACAGGCATTAATACACAAAATGTGTGCACCGATGTCTTTGTAATTCTGAGGTGTGAGTCGTCCTCTCTGTGTAACTGGTTGACTTAATATGCCCTAGGGGCTTCTTGTAGGGTAATATTGTGGTTTACCACACTGAAGCACTGTAATTAAAAATAGTGATGCAAGTCATTGTGAATAGTGCAATGCATGTTGGATATCAGGTGATCTTGATGTCTTGATGTGCTGCACCATTGCTAAAAGCTACTCATGTGTCATTTTACATGGAGTGATTACTGGCCATTGGAAACAGCTACTAAAAGCCAGTCAGGCATTCCAGTTTGCTGTGATAAAGACTGCTACAAATATGAAAACAAAAATCAAATTTAAACTATGGTGTTCCACGAGCTTCCCTCATAAATGATCAACACATGGTAGCTTAAAAACAAACTGCTGAAACAAAATTGAGCAAGAACATAATCACAATTCACCTACAACCTACTTACACAGGTCAAAATACATGCTTTGCAAGGAGGAAAGCACCTGTACCACTATAGCTTACATATACTAACAGTAGTGAAAAAAAAAAGAAAAAACACCTAATACAGTGCAGAGTGGCCTCAACAAACAGTGATTGTGCAGTGATTCTACGTCAAAGATATGGCCTATAGGCAAAAGTAAGTGCAACTAGTTGTACTCAGAAAGAATACAACCAAGTGGCCACTGCTGACATGTAGGAAAGCTGTTTTGGAGCATATGCATATGTGGTGAGTGAGAATAAATGTTATATTGTTTGATCACGTATATGAACTTTTTTCCTACTGCCGAATTATACAACTTGACATACATGAGGTGTGTGACGCAAACTGAAAAGGGCACTCTTATGAGGAAGGGTTCTCTCTGCTGTAGTCATGAACCCAGGCAGAAACCAGAGGAATGGAGAGAGGAAGGAAAGTGTAGCAATACACACACTTGATCCCCTCTTCAGTCTCTAGTCCTTCAGTCTCTCTTATATCTCTATACTTGAAAGAGTACATTTTGAGACACTGACAGTTAACAACACACATGGGTGATCAGTTAAGCCTTGGATTTTTAAGCTAATGCCCTTCCTGAATACTTAATAGCCTCCCTCTACAGAAATGCAAAGAGGAGCAATGTTTCCTTAAGTGATGAGGAACAATAATCTGATAGGGCTGTGGTGCAAGAAGAAGAAGAATGAACATAAGTTAAGGGTTAGGGGCTTGTGTCTCTGTCAGAATTACACTGATATTGGCCCAGTCCTGTGGCACAAAGAGATAAAACCTTCAATAGCATATCTCTCAATTGTCCTGATTTTCACAGAGTGCCTGAATTTTTGCCTCATATTTTTGGTCTGTTCCTCATAACATTTGTGGCTCTCTGGCAAATCACTGAGGATTGAATTCACTAAATAATGACATGTATTTGAGTTTATATCCTTCAGAAAATTAATGCTAACACAAATCCTTCTATTCTAGCAACTTTCAACGTTTATGAGAGCAATATTTAAGTTTTTGGGTCTTTATACCTCCATTATTTTAAGCTTTGTCCAGATTTCTTTTGTAAAGAGTTTGAGAGGTTTGATCAGCAGAACCTAGCTTACTTGTGTTTAATTCTGAAATTTGTGGTATTCTGAAGAAGGCTACAGGATGGTTCCCCATTATGGTACCAAATGCAAAGTGTACTAAATGGTTCCCTATTAAAATGTTGGCACTCAAAATGGCAACTAGGAGAAAAAAAAAGATCAAAAACCCAGAGAGAAAATTGAAAATCGCTCTTCTCCTTAAAACTTGTTTTTTTAGGGGATCCAATCCCCCCTGCACCCCCGTACCTGCTGAACTTATATATATATATATATATATATATATATATATATATATATATATATATATATATATATATATATACCAACTCTAAGATCAACATACCTCAAAGAAAAGGGAATATTCTGAGAAATTGCATCTTATTCTTAGTATATATAAGTCCAATCTTTTAGCAATTCAGTCTCTGCATTTTAGGACTCGCTCTAGAGGATCTCAACATTTCAAATGGTTTCCTTGCTGGAACACCTACCTCATAATGAAACATGAGTCAAAAGGGACTTTTCTGTGCATTTGCCTTTTTTCTTATCAGGTATTAAAGAATGAATGAAAGCATGATGTAGTCCACTGTGTCTTCCTGTGAAAACAAAAAACAATTCAACACATTAACCATTTAGTACCATAACTGGAACCATTTTGTACCCTTCTTCAGAATACCAAAAATGTTTCTTCTATGGAACTGGGTTACTCTACCAACAAAGTATTTGGTCAGTCCACTTTTTGGTTATATAAGATACTTCACAGAATACAAACAAGCCATTTTTTTTCTTGGTAGGGTGTCGGCAATGAAAGACAAGATAACATTCTTCTACTCTGTATTCAAATAATGCTGTCAAGAAATTTAACTTAGGACAACTAAATTTCCTCACCATGATTTCACCATCCTTTTAATTAGAAAAACATGCAACTTACATTTACCATTTCATATCCATTCACATTAACTAAGACTTGATTCACATTTAGGAGCAGAGTCCCATGTCATACCATGAACTGCTTGTAGTTATGTTTGAGTCTACTCATGCAGTGTGGGTTGTGCCAGTCAGAAAATTTCATTTCATTACAAAGGGCCACTGAAGTTATACCCAACTCTTCAGGCATTCATAATGAGAGTGTGCATGTATAAGAGTCTTATTTTATTAGCAATATACTTGTCTGGAATATAATTTTCAGCAAAAAAAAGACAATAGATTCAAACCAACTAGCACACCTAATTCTCTCTACAATGAAGCAAGCAAGTCACAAAAAGAAAGCTGCAGTCACAGCAAACTTGACCTAATGCCTAAAGCAATTAACATTTTTAAGTTAGGAGGGGCAGAGAGTGGCTTCATTGCCACAGTGGGCAATTATCCAAATGATGCATATCCATGGAGTATATTTGATAAATTATAATTATAAATAAACTTGTGACACCAACCAGGCACATCTAAGGGAAGAGACTGAGGAAGCCGAACCTCACCCTCGCAGTTATCATCAGTCCCATCATAAACTATTTATTTGCTGACAGGTGCACAGGAAGTGCAGTTCTTCACACAGCTGCTTCACTTATATGAATGCATAATGCCAAGACTGGTCATGTAATGAAGAAATTATATCAAAACTAGGACATTCAAGTTTCAGTAATATAACCATTCATGAACACTGTATAGGGAAGTCTTGACCTGCAAAACTAAACTGGTTGATATAAAATAGTATAATAAAATACACAACACCTGCATCATGAAAACTGTGACCTGTAAAGCAAAATCCATATATATAACTCCATCTGAATAACTCACAGCCTGGTGAAGAGAGTTGCCTCTCACCCTTCTGTATGGAATATTGTTCCTGTCAGACTCATTTAATATAAGCAATCGAGCCAAGACCACATTAAGAAGGCCATCAGCACTATTACTATGTATCTGGAAAGCAAGATTACTCATCAACAAAACAAGTTTTGGTATATCTTCTAAGTCAAGTCGAGTTCAGTAAAGTCACATGCAGAGTCAAGAGCACCATTTGTACATGTTAACTTGACTTTCCAAACTTAGAAAGTACATTCAGTAATATTACCAGCTAATTCAGACAAGTCCAGTAATGATTGATGTATATATATATATATATATATATATATATATATATATATATATATATATGGCAAATGCTGAAGTAATACAATGAGTTTATGCCTGTTGAACACATAGTATTCGATAGTCACAGCCACTGTTGTAGATGCTATAAATGGTTGTTGGATTAATCATTTTAGCTTGTAATCTTCACATTTCAAAACTGATCCAACAGGTCAGCTCTGCATAGTCTAATCATAATACCACGCAGGTAGGGTAGCTTTATAATATAAAGGTGCATACAATAAATTAAAACATTCCAATTAGCCTATAGCCAATTTGCGATGCAAATTTTTATTCAATTTACATGCGTCACCCCAAAGTAATGAAAGATGCCATGATGCATTGATAATTGCTCTCACAAACTTAAGTTTGGATAACCACATGGTATATTTATGTCTGAAACAGATAGATAGTACTAGAATAATATATTTCAGTTATGCTCTACCTACTCATTCATTAACGGTGTAGTCATTTATTCATTTTACCTAATTATTTAATCAGACACTCCTTAGCAAATTCCCTGTTTCATTACATTTTAGATTTCATGAATGTCTAAATTTACTATGTCTTGCTGATTTTTAAACTGTAAAGAGTTTATTACAATTTTATGAAAATTTTTCAGGATCCTGTGCTTTATATTCAATACCATTCCTTCGACACTATATTAGGAAGTCCTAATCTGCAAAATAAATTGATTAACTAATGTTGCAGGTATGCTGTTTTAAGTCTTCTCTTTTTACATTAATTTTAGAATACTTAGAGCAACTTTGATTGACTTTTCATCTCTTAAGGTAAGTCAATGCAAGTTTGTTGTTTACATCCATTCCATGTATAGTTAGCTTCTTTTTAGCAGCCATCCTAGCCATGAAGGAATTTGTATTACTTAATAAGTTTACAGATACCGCACAAGGTGAAGGCTGTGCAGGTGTGGGTGGTGCAAAGATCTGTAAGCCTAGTCAAGCACATGCACAGGCAGAAATGATTGGGAAAGCAACCTGGGTGAAATATTATTAATTGTCTGACATATTTTCTTGTGACTGCTCTTCCCCTAAGCCATGGATTATGGTGTTGTTGCTGCTGGGAAATTTTCCTTCTAAAAATAAAGTTGCAGCTTTAAGCAACTCAGTTGTTCTTTTAAGGGGGTTCAGTTTCAGGGCTATTAGATTGTGATTCTCTTCCAAGTTTGATATTTTCATTTCCTACTCAGCAAAGTATATTTTCCATAATCACTAATACAATTCTGAGTTAAGTAACAATGTTTTCCAAACTGCATATTAATGTGCTCAATGTAGCTATTTCTTTTTTTAAAGACGTCTTCAATGAAGTCTGATAATTTGTGAGCAGCTACATGTAAACTGGTCATATATTTAATTTACTAAAGCAACAGTCCCATTGCTTGGGTTGTGATCCTCACTGTTTGCTTGGATATATTTGTTCTGGGAACCTCTACACCAAATGGCACAGCAGAGTAATAAATGCAGAATAGAAATCTTAAATAAAAATACCTGTGAAAAATAAACACTGACTCAAATGTTAAACCTAACAAAAAGCCCAGATTTCAAATGCGACACCTAACAAAGACCCAGACTTAACAGGCAAAGTGTTATACTTACAAAGTAACTTTTGTAAGCTTGATGATGCCACCAGTAAGTACCAAAACCCAAAGTATGTCAGCAATATCTCATGCAGCCCTGGCAATCAGTGGTGTGGTAGAAGGCATTACACTCTGGAATCCTGTAAAAAGTTTTGGAAAATATTTCCACAGCTGTTAGTGTAAAGGCAGAGAGCTAAATGTAAGAAGATAAGAGACTATAAATCATATAAAAAAAAGAGTGGTCTAATCTGTTAATGGAAATCTTAGAGATCTGTGGACTCTGTGGTACATATGGAGTCAAACATCCAGACAGCAAATGATTTATTTTCTTCTCAGCAATCTATAGATCGTGGTCTAGAACTGATTTCTTCCTAAATTTAAATCATCTAGCCAAGGAACTTGAAGATGTAATGATGCACCATGGAACAATCTCATTCTTTAGCAGGGCTTTTCCTAATTCTAGGGCCTGGCAAACCTCCATATTTGCAGTGTCAGTTAAAGGGAACAGCACTGAATGACACAATCCTCTTTGATACAGTAGTAAATTACCACAAGCATGTACACATCAGATGGGCAACTCCAAACCAGAAAGAGAGGATAACATAATATGGTATGCATCACACAAAAACAAAAGCAAACAAAAAGTGCAACTGAGAAGTTGTATGCCTAGAAGGCAAAATAAATCAATTATAAGAGGAACTGCAGACTAGTTTTTGACAACCAAAAGCTTGAAAAAACCTAAACATATCCCAGTAGACTGGTGGAATTACATTCAACACACCTATCTTTCTATGAACAAAGAATGTTCTCTGAATACACAGACTCAGATCAAATCCCACTGAAACTTTTAATTAGCATTTTAAAAACAGAAAAGCCCAAGAACTATGTCTTACCAAATAAAGGAGGGGAAGTCAACTACATATAAATCCACAGCCAGTAATAATTCATTTCACTAGTAATTATATGGACATCCATTCAGATATGAACTCAGCCATTACAGATAAGACATACTTTAAAACCAATATCTGAAGAAGCAAATATAAGGTGTGATCAGAAAATAACCTCACAGGAACTGAGACAGGCTGCTGGCAACATAAGCTCATGCAAAGTGCCAGACCCAGATGACTTAACATCAGCTTTCCATTAAACATTTGAAGAACGCACTGCCCTAATACTGCCTGAGTTATACAATTATATTGATGAGTTTCATGACACCTACTTAAATAAACTCACTATAATCTTTATCATCACTTCAGGTTGTGACTGCACATTGATTAAAAACTACACAATGATTTCAGTGATTAGTAAAAACTGGCTACAAATCTAATCTTGTTTTCAAACAATATTCATAAACTGCCAAATGCATCACATACCACTCAACCTCTTAGAGCAAGAAATTTGGACAAAGCCATTAATAAAAGTGGGACAAAGGCCCAAAAATAGGGACACATTTTAAATATTGTTCTTATAAAGTTAGAAAGTTGATAGTATAACAGGTTTTGCACTAGCATGAATTTTCTGAGGTGTATGAAGTCTGAAACTCAGATGTCTGCCATTATTTTCTAACTTCAGTCTTTAATGATTTGCCACTAATTTGCCAGAAAACCATAATTTTGTGAAAAGCGGACAAGAAATATGAGGCAAAAATCTGGACATTCTGCAAAAATCTGTACAGTTGAGAGGTATGGAACTGCATCAAAAGCCTTTGGCAGAGTGTGCATACTCTAGTCTCCTCTTTGATGACATATAACTTCCCAACATTACAAAAAAATCTTTACTAAGCAGTGTCAGACAAACTGAAGCTCACTGGTATGCTGTCTTCTCCTATACAGATATGTACAGGTACAAGACAAGGTCATTTTTTATCACTGTGTCTCTTCATACTCTTTGTAGGATCACTATTCTGCTTCATTCACAAATTCACTTATATTGGAGGAATATGATTTGAAAAAAACTGAGACATACATCATGGCCTTTGTGGATGGTATCTTAATTTATCTGGGAAACCCCATATATGTGCCAGTGAAACCCCTACTAGCAATCATACAGGACCACAGTACAGTTTCCAACTGAAATCTAAACATAGACAAATCAGGTCTATGTCCAATGGATAAGTCAAAATTATTAGATTTCAAAAAACTGAATTAAAATACCTAGGTGTAACCTACGTTGAAGACAAAGTACCTTATTTTCTAGTAATATAACAAACAATAACTGAATACATAAAAAAGACCTAGATGATTAAAATTAGAATTTGACTTATGGGCGTGAGATGCAATTATTAAAATTAATCTTTTCCAAACAATCATTTTTTCCTAATCAATAACCTGAGCTTAGTATTCAGGCATATCAATAATGTACCAGTGGATTTCATGTGGAACTACATAACTCACAGATGCTGTCTAATTATTTTGGCTAGTCAAAATCATAAAGGAGGTCAGGAAATCCCAGATATGAGGTCATCTTACGATAGCAGTAGGTTAGCAAAATTGTATACAGTAGATATTTAAAGTTCCCACAGAATAAATCTCTGGCATGGATACTGTTACACTACTCAAGGTCTCAACACTAAGGCAGTATTTGTCCTAGAAGCTGGTTGGATCAAAGAAAATGCCATACACACACACACACACACACACACACACACACACACACACACACACACACACACACACACACACACCTTTACAAACACTAATAAAGGATGAATATAAACATGTCAGAATGGCAGTTTATAAAAGGATTTAAACTATTACAACTAATAGCAAGTAATCATCACATTAAATAATCAGAATTTCACCATATCAAACTTCAATAGACTCATAGACAAGAAGATAAAAGATATGTCCTGCAGATGGTAGGTTGATGGCTCCAAATGCAGTGAAAACAGGCTGGGGACCATGCCTAGCAATCTTATAGTAATTAACCAATGTAGAACAGTAGCTCCAAATATGTAATAGTAACACTGTTTATGATGCAGGGCAAACACCAACTCTATTGACCAAATGGTAGAGAAGAAACATTCATAAAAAGAGCATACATATCTTGGAGATATACATATATATATATATATATATATATATAGAAGAAGCCTAAAAAATCCCAAGGTACAACTCAGAAGCACAAACCCAAAGCGAGCTATGAATCATGCACTCTGTGCATAAGCGACGTTCCCAATTCCTATTCACAGCCAGAAACGGCTTCCATGGATACAAATACAGATGTAAAACAACAGCTTACCATCTCGCACCAAGTCAGCCTAAATAGCTTCAATCAGAGTAAAAAAGTCTAATATTCAAGGCGCAATAGTAGCCACTTCTAAAAACAACAATAGCTCCACAGTTTAAAAATAACACCATTCGGTTCTCTGTAAGCAAACGAGTTTCCAAACCTGATGCTTTGCCAAATTTGGCCTCCGTGAGTATGCCAGTTTGTCTGAAGAAGCGGCTTCTCTCAGCCGTGAAAGCGCTTACAAATAAAGGATTTTTTTAGCTGAACCGAATGGTGTTGCTGTCCATCTGTGGATTTATTGTCATTTCAAAGAAGTGGATATCGTAGTGCCTTGCTTATTGGGCTCCTCTTACTTGGTTGAACCTTTTAAGGACTAATTGGTGCGAGGCAGTAAGTTGCTGTTTCACTTTTGTTTGCATACTCACGGAGGCCAAATTTGGCAAAGCATCAGGTTTGGAAACTCGTTTGCTTACAGAGAACCGAATGGTGTTATTTTTAAACTGTGGAGCTATTGTTGTTTTTAGAAGTGGCTACTATTGCGCCTTGAATATTAGACTTTTTTACTCTGATTGAAGCTATTTAGGCTGACTTGGTGCGAGATGGTAAGCTGTTGTTTTACATCTGTATTTGTATCCATGGAAGCCGTTTCTGGCTGTGAATAGGAATTGGGAACATCGCTTATGCACAGAGTGCATGATTCATAGCTCGCTTTGGGTTTGTGCTTCTGAGTTATATATATATATATATATATATATATATATATATATATATATATATATACATATACACACACACACACACACACACACACACACACACACACACGTGATATAGTCTCTAGATCTACACTATCAACTTAAAGGGCTGATTGATTTTTATCAGACATTATCAAGGTGGACCGGGGCATAGTCCAGTTGAATATGCATTTCCATTTGCCAAATTTCAATATATACAATTCATGGTTAATTAGAATTGCTATTAGTTTACCCATCTCATTAACCTGTATATTTGTATTTATTTTATTTAATATTTGTTTACTGGGAAAGTCCGACCTGGAACAAAGACAATTTTCAGCAGAGGCCCAGGGAGAAATGCTTTAGATGCATGTCTTTAAAACATGGGTGGAAACCCACACAAATGCAGGGAGGACCTGCAGAATCTACACAGAAGGCACTCCAGCCAAGAATCGAACCTCTTGCTGTGAGGTGACAACGCTACCGCTGCACCACTGCGTCGTCCTGTAGTATGTAAGTCCATGTGCAAATGCATGAGATGTATTTTATGGGATTGTCAGACTGCTAAAAGGACTTGGAATAAAGTATTTAGACTGATTAGATAAACTGAAATAATTGATACAGAACAACATTGTAGTTTTGCACATTAAATATGAAATCAGAAAATATTCAAACACCAGACTTTGTGGTACTAGCAGAAGTGCCATCACCAATCAAATACTGTCTGATCAGAAACTAGTTATCTAGAGATCTTATAACAGTTAAAGGATGGCATAACTTAAGCCAGGGGATCATGAAAGTAAATTAGTTATCTAATAGATTCAAGCAGCATTTCAAGACAATACCTAGTCTAAATAACAACATTATTAGGTTTTAGAAAATATATGATGTCTGATAAAGTGCTGAAGTCTTTCAGTATGATGCTGGCATTTTTAGAATGGGTGCTAGACTCAAACAGCTAAGTATTGGTGTTGCTTGTGTCTATGTGTAGCATTGTGCAGTCAGACAATGGATGATCTGTCATAAAACCATATGATCACTCTATAGTACATAAAACTGCATTCTTCTTTCATAAACAAAATGTTTTTTAAAGTAAAAGAATATCAAACTGTTATAGACATTTTCTACTTGGAGCTCATAAGCATATGCCATCATTCAGAACTCTTTATGCTAAGCTTCAGAATCTCATAACTGACAGTGTGTTAAAGCTAGTGGATTTCAAGAAGTAACTTGCATGATATGATCCATGCATGAATGCTTTCCTAAACAAGGTTTTAATGGTTTATATTCTAAGAAGAGTGTCTGACACACTATTGGCAGATATAGTCATCAATATTTATGCATCAAAACCTAATATAAGTGTTTTTGCCAGGAGGACAAGCCCCATGTAGCCCACATCACCCTAACTTTAAATATATTAATTTTCATATCACACAAAAGTGGACATAAGGGGAACTCACCCTTATCATTCTGTTCCACAATTATTTACAATGGAACCCATTGCAAAAATAACCCGACAAACCCCTAAACCCCAATACAAATCCCATCTTCTAACACCCTTAAGCCTGCAAACCCCATAAAAGTGCAGGTGAAACTGTAAGTCAATAGAACGTGACAGTTAATATTTCAATTCCTTAAACTATAAATTAACACAGTGGAGGTAACCCTCTAAAAGTATCAGGTACTGCTAACACAGTTAACTGCTAATTATGAAACAGCCATTGTACTATATTAACATCTATGTCTGGCTAAAGCAGGGAAAATAAACTACTTATGTTAAGTTGTGATACATTTATAAAAGGGCATCAAAAGGTAGATTTAAAAGGAAAGTACTGAAATATGCAAGTCTCATAATGGCATTAAAGGCAGATATCAGTTCATAGTATACTGGTAAAAGATTAATAATTTATCTGTCTAGTAACAGAGATAAAATAACTGGAATTGGGATCGTTATAAAAAGGTAAGAGCAAATTTCATATGAAAAATGGGAAGTGTGGGATCAATACATCCAGAAGAGGAATGAGGTTTAAAAGAAGGCAGGAACTGAATGAGTTATGTAATGGTTGACTGACAATGACTAGATATATTATAAGTGATGCATAATGTTTGTGGCTACAGTTGTGTCGGCATGGTTTGTAATGTATAATGTATAATGTTTGCAACTGAGATTGTGTCACTATGGTTTATTTTCATATATATAAATGTAAGACTACCTATGTCATACATGATACTTTAATAAAGATGTTTCTTGTTTAAAAAAATAAATAATTTATCTGTTTAGGTGTAACTTGTTAGAAAAATACAAATGCGTTACTTCTTATTTTTAATGGGTATCTGCGGATGATAAAACTAAAATACATAAGCTGCAGAATTTTTTAGCACAACTATTTATTTATGTATTTATTTAATTACAATTGTTTACCGTGAATATTTGACTGGGCATAAATTTATACACATTTTCAGGGGGGCCCAGAGAGAAAAGCTCAAAAACACAAACAGTAACACCAGGAACAGTAAAAAATGAAACAGAGCTACTAAATGACTTTATTATAACTTCGATCTATGAATGGGTAACAGAAAATTTACCCCAGCACTTTCGCTGTGCTTCGAATGAAAAGAAACAGCTCTTAAATGCTTTATCCCATGCATGGGTCCCTTCAAATTATCTGCTGAATGATTCCATTGATTCTCATTTAGGGATAATATATAATTATCAAACAAAGGATGGGTAAGACCAACCTAACACCAAACAGAACAGGTTAATTCAAGCACCAGAAGGAAAACTGGGTAGATTTTAAAAAAAATGGGTGGTCCACAAATAAGCAATTAAGTACAAAATTATAAATCATTGTATAAGTGACAAACTGGAAATACGTTCAATTAAAGGAGGTTAAATATATGAAATCTCAATATTCACAATCAGAGTGTGTATTAATATAACAAAGAAAGGATTAAAGGGAGGGACTGAGAACTAAAACAGAGGGGAAATGAGTGGTAAAGAGAGGAAAGCAAGTAGATATGGCAAGGAAGCAGAAGGATAGAAAGTTATTCAGGAAAGTAAGAAACATTAATCAGAGGAAAGTAGTCTAAAAACAAAAACAATGCTACCAAATCGCTTAACGTCAGAAAAGCAAAATTTTATGTATTAATTAATTTTTTAGTATTGCCATTTTAAATGTTAATTGATTTGTAACATGTGACTATGTAATAAGTGATAAAAAGAAGTTTGATGGGGTAGATGATCATTCTGATGAAGTTCACGATCATTAAAGTGGATGAAAGCTAATGACAAAGTGTTTTGTGCTTTTCTGACGTTAAGCGATTTGGTAGTGTTGTTTTTGTTTTTAAACATTAATCAGAGCTTTATGCATTTTTGTAGAGGAACATTCTCATTATTAGTTACTTTTAATGGAGTTGTAAAGCTAATTGTGGAAAAGAGAAATTAATTAGTGAATAAAAGTCATCTTAGGTAGAGCTAACTGGGAGCAATGGAGCAGGAGGAAAGACAAGAGTTACTAAGATATTGCTTTAACTGTAAATTAAAGGATTGTGAACTAGCTTGTTGCCTGATGGAAGTAGGCAATGAATTCCAGATTTTGGATACAAATCAGGATTACAAAGAATCCCTAGCAGCATTTTGAGCTTTATTGTAAAATAAGACATTTATCTGTAGAGTGTAGCTGTCTATTTTGGGATATATGTAGCAAATTTTATAGTGAGGGGCATGTTTCATGAAAATACAGTGTGATGTGGGTATGTTTTAAATAGCAGTAAGTAAGGTAAGTACATAACTGATCCAGAAAGGAGTTTCATGTCTGTGCAGTGTTAAGTTTTGTGAGATGTGTTGGCTGCAAATTTTGCAGTTTTGTTATGGCATTACTCTACTGTATTCAGCTGCATGGATTGTAAGTTAGTGAACAGCATACCTCTCAACTGTCCAGATTTTTGCAGAATGTCCAGAGTTTTGCCTCATATTTTTGGTCTGATTCTTGTAAAATATCTGGTTTTCTGGCAGATCACTGAGGATTTATGTCACTAAATAATGAGAGACATTTCTGTTTCAGACTTTGTAGCCTCTTGCTAACACAAAACCTGTTATTCTAGCAACTGTTTACTTTATAAGCGCAACTTTTAAAATCCATCCCTATTTTTAGGCCTTTGTCCTCCCATTAGTTTATTGTGATGTCCAGATTTCTTGTGGTAAGAGGTTGAGAGGTATGATGATCACCGGGGATGTATAGAGTAGTGCTGGAAGTATGTAAGCAGAGGCAGTATTTTTTTCTACTATGGTTAGTAAGGAAGTGTTTGACTGTATACAGTAGATGTAGATTTTGTTGGATTTTCTTGATAGCAAGTGGAAGCTGGATTTTAGTTTTTTGTCGATAATGACTCCTTCCAGTTTTGTATCATTAACTGATTGAATATTTGCTTTGTTTGTTGGTTTAACTGTGAAGATATTTTTATAATCAGAGTAGTGCTTAGGTATGAACAGCATTAGTTTAGTTTTCTCAGTATTCAGAAATATTTGAGAAATGATGAGCTAGGTCACAGTTAAGGAGAATGAATCTGGACTTATTATTTGGCGCTCAGTCAAAGTAGGGGCTGAGTAGATTAGAGTAGAATAATCTGCATATTAAATTATTGAAGCTTGATTGGCAACTGCTGGAAGATCATCGATAAATATATTGAATACTCACAGAGCTAAGACTGTTTAATGTAATTATCCTATGCAAGTTCATATGTTTATGAAATGTCATAGCCAGCTTAAGCAGAGTTTATAGAACTACCAGATTTCAGGTACAGCTCTATAAAGCTGGCTTGATACAGGATCACTACTTGTAA
This sequence comes from Protopterus annectens, assembly GCF_019279795.1. Taxonomy (NCBI): domain Eukaryota; kingdom Metazoa; phylum Chordata; order Ceratodontiformes; family Protopteridae; genus Protopterus; species Protopterus annectens. Next base: position 1,086,324,248 of record NC_056732.1, on the reverse strand, counting down.
TAAAACCTGCAAGGTAAGTCTAATCTATATGTTCAGACGTCTAGCTGAATAATGATAATAGCAGCTGCTTTACTAGATCCCTGCATTATGTGCCCTTTAAAGAGCTACATATACACCAGCATTCACATATTTTAAAAATATAAAGTCAACTAAAAAGAGCCCCTGTTTCAGAGGTGTGCATCCTTAGTAACCTCTAAATGCTCCAGGCATATGTCAGCAGGGAGCAGAAAAGAAAGCATATGTTTTGCTACTTTGACCATTTCCCAAAAGATGAACAGCTGAACTGAGTGTCTTCAGCAGAATGGAAAACCTGCAAATGTCACATTCAAGGAGACGGATCTCAGAGGTCTGCACAGTACTACCTGGACCATACAGTAAAACTGCATCTCAAATCAGCAGCAAATGAACAGTCGTGCTTCCAAGACCGCATATCTTTGTCTGTGATTGTGACAGCATCACTTCTGAATAAAAAAAACTTTCATGCATTTTCCTGTTTAGAATATCTGACAATAATTATGGCACTTGTTTGCTAGTTTTTATAACTTTATAGTTTTTATCTAACCTGCTTCATGTTTGTTCAACATCAAGTACAATGCCATAGACTTGCCTATCCATTACATTTTATTGGGTAACAGTCACACCAGGGACATTATCTAGAAAGCCATGCCTACAAACTATTTAGTATCAGTGTTTTCCAATTATCTCACGAAAATCCCACCTCAGGTGGTTGACATTCTCTCTTGCAGACATGAGAGCCTTTTCCTGTGACAGCATGTGTTCCCACAAATTGTCAGTGAATACTCCCACATGGATGCAACTTGTCAGACCCAAATACTTCTCCCAGCCCATATGCTGCATGCTATGCATTTCTCTCTCTCTCCAATAGGTGTCAGCACTGCAGGGATCTCAGCTGCCTTCCTCCACCAAGGATAGGTGAGATGGTATAACTTGTTGACTCACACCCCCCTAGCATTCCACATCATCTGAGTCAGGGTCACAGAAGAGTTGGTGCTCAGCAGCTCCAGCGAGAAAAAGGCAAAGAAAAAGAAAGGTTAAATGCTGTTTGCATTTTGTCATAAGTAAAAGATATATCCTTCTTGCAGTGCATACCAAACAGAACAATTATATACTTAACCATGTTCATAGTTGATTGTCAGGTTCAGTAACACTTTTTGATGTTTTACTCTACTCACCCATTAAAGTAATTTGTAGGCAAGAAGGTTCTGACTCATCTAGAGACACATTTTACTTCAGAAATTGAAAGAAATACTGCACTTGTCTCATTCAATGCGAAAAAACAACATGGAATAAATAGATGAGCTCTTCATTTATAATAGAGTGCTTAATTAAATTGTTTATGTATATTTTTTCACTGAGGGTTCTGTTTTTCCATTAATGATACAATATAAGTGGTATGTAAATTACAAAAAATGCAGCCATTTGTCTGACTACTGGGGCTTCTTGAGAAATTCCAGAATCACAAAGAATTATTAGGAAAGCTCAAGGAATGCACTCTTTGGTCTCACTGGAACCATGAGGCCAAACACAACACAAAGTCCTGTATGTTTAGTCCACCCTTGGATGTAGGATTCATTGTGAACTCACAGCTTGTAATTCCCTGACTTAACCAACGCTAGCACTCCATTGCTAAAATACATTAACACAAATACTCAAAAATAAATCATAACAGCGACCAGGACAGATTATGTCAACTATATGATGAAGAGAGATGACTTTACATCTATTGTATGAAGAAGAACACCTTCTCTCCCCCCCATTGATAGCTACCAACAGCACAAACTCATACACACACACGCACATGAGTGCACACACACAAACACACACACATACACACACACACATACACACACACACACACACACACACATATATATATATATATATATATACATACACACACACACACACACACACACACACATATATATATATATGGATCCATATGAGTACATCGACATTTCATAACAACGAAAGTCACTTCTTCGAAACGAAAGCATCGACCGTTCAAATCATCGACATGACAGCTATGCGATGTTTACGTCTCCGACAATAAAATACAATGCCCAACCAGTAAATGACAATGCTGTTAAGGTAAATTGTAAAGAGTCACGTAACACCCTACCCGTGTCTACACAAAAACAAGTGCTAACATGGGTCCTGCAAGGGGGAAGTAAAGGATATGATATGATACTGTACCCATACTAAACTCCGCAATATCATATCCTTTACTTCCCCCTTGCAGGACCCATGTTAGCACTTGTTTTTGTGTAGACACGGGTAGGGTGTTACGTGACTCTTTACAATTTACCTTAACAGCGTTGTCATTTACTGGTTGGGCATTGTATTTTATTGTCGAAGACGTAAACATCGCATAGCTGTCATGTCGATGATTTGAACGGTCGATGCTTTCGTTTCGAAGAAGTGACTTTCGTTGTTATGAAATGTCGATGTACTCATATGGATCCATATATATATATATATATATATATATATATATATATATATATATACATACACACACACACACACACACACTGACCTTTTGTGTTTTAGTCAGTGTCAGGTAAAACAAGAACATTAAAAGCACTTGCTGATGTGGTAAAGAATGTCTTATACCAATATTGGCAAGAAAGCACCGGAGTATTATTATCAGTGCACTATCTTCAGGTAATGTTACACAAATTCTTAGACACTACTGTACAATTCGTTTCCAAAATGTGCAGATTTGATACCAACTTAGGACAATAGAAGTGATGTAAATATAATTATCAACCTTTTTTTTACCACTGTTCATCATTCACAGGCTGTTTCCAAGTCCATTACACTGTATTCTTTGCCATTGTGACACAGATTATGGCTGAGAAGGGCCCCGGGACCAGTTCACTTACCTGTTTAAAAAAATACATAAAATAAATGACTGAAATACTTTTAACTTTCTGCAAAATTATGGAAAAGGATTTGGAAGGAAGAGGTTCTAATTCTGAAGTAAAATCCTTTTCCATCTCTTCCCTTTTTTACATTAGAAGTGCTCACAGTTGAAGTGATAGGATGAAGTGCACTATCAGCCAGTGAACACAGAATACCTCACACAAATGTGCACAAGTACCATGAGTAGTGTTAAATCATATGGTTAAAGATGCAAACACGTGTGTACAATTACTGGCAAAATGTATCAAAAGTGGAATCAAAGTATATTCACATAATCACAAACTGAACCCACTCACATGATATTCCCATCAGAATATAAAAAATTCACTCTCTAAATGAAGTGAACATTGCATGTTTATATTATTGCAAAAATATGTTTGTGTTTATGTATATGCCCTTGCTTAGTTTTGAAAGAAAAAAGTCTTCCCCTAACATTATGTCATTACACAGAAAGGGCACATAAATATGGTAACTCTACTGTGAGAACATAAATAGGCCAGTGGTAGGAAAGCTCCAGCATTGAACCTAACTGCAAAATCGAGCTGCATGATATTCTGGGTAATACGTCATCAACTCTTGAGTAAGAACCTTGGGAAATTCATCACCTTAATTCAGCATGTCTGCTAGAGTGCTAGTACCTATCGGGTTCCTATTAGATGACCGAAGATGCATTCTATCGAATGCATCTTGGTCGAACTTAAAACAACAAAAAGGCAAAATAGCAAAGTGGCTTTTAAGCAAATTCTTTCCCAGGGAAAGAATTCGCTTGGCCGCTTCCATTACTCTGCTGTTTTTGGCACTGTAGCGCAATCTCGAAGTTGGTATATTTAAGTAGGGAGGGTGTGGGGGACGAAGCCCCCCATTTTATGTATTATTTCAATTTTATTTTTTATTTATTTATTTTTTGGAACAACAATTTTTTTCCCTTGGGAAAAAAAATCGCTATTCTGAGCTTTCGAGATTGTAAGCTTTCACTTACATGGGGTCGATTATTCATCATTCACTTTTTTAAGCATTCACTGATATAATATAGACCTTACATATCAATCCTCGGTACAAGTAAACTGTTACTATTATATGGTACAGAGGACGGGGCAGGAAAACGCTTGCCTTGTAAAGACTAGCAGTGACCCAGCACAGTACTGTCTGTAGAAACAGTGCACAGAACTGTTGCACAATACAATGTAAATGTGTAAATGGGAAACTAAAAGTACTGAAGCCCTGTTGTCATCCAACACAGTGAGTTCACAAGATGCCTTGCATTGATTTACCAGCATGTTGTATGGTATTCTGTCAGCATAGATTTGTTTTTCCATACTTGCTAGCATTGAACATGGAATAGGTTAAATGGAATTTTATTCCAGTCATAACATGAGGCATGAGTAAAAAATAAGAACTGATAGATAATGGCAGACCCAGCTGTATGGAAAAGATTTTCAAAATTACAATATGCACCTACATTCCTCCATACGTTCATAACTACTTTTCAAAGGCCATTTTGCCACTGGTGACAATAGCAGTCATTTCTGGCTATCATACTATAAATATTAGTGAGGCTGGGAAATCTAAATACAAAGCTGCAATAGAACATGCAAGCTAATAAAACAACAATCCTGTTTTTAATATTGCAGACATACTGATAATAATGTTAATGAATAGCTGCAGCCTTGGTTTGCACTCCCTGACTTTTGATGGAGTTCTGTTTTACAGTGTCACAGAATTTGTTCACGTGGCATTATAAAATAGTATTTGCTGGTATTATTGCAGTCTAAATCCAAACTGGACAAAATTAATCGTCTGCCACATGCATACCCAACATGACAGGAGAAACAGCCACACATTTATTTTATTTACATTTTGTTAACCAGGCTAATACTATTAGGGATTTGGCAGAAACACTGGGAAAACCCTTACCCTAGTACTGTTTTACAGGGAATAAAGTTGCTCTTCTGTCAGAGGGTAAATTGAAAAAAAGTGAGATGAACGTAAGGAAATATTAGATGTGGAAGAGATCTCTAGAAAAACAGATGCTGATGTCAGTGAGTTGTCTGAGTCTGGATTAGCAAGCAAGGTTTAGAAAGAACTAGTTAATGCTCAGAAATAGGAGGATAGACAGTCTGATTTATGGAGGGAACTTGTGAAGAAAGAATTCTCCACAAATAAAGTAGCTAGTAGGTAGCTGGAGTGCCAAACTGAGGTCACAAATGCACCTGCTATTACCTGCTGAGTCCACGTATGAAAACATCATTATGTGCACTGGAGGAATTGTTTCTATACAAAACACTGAGAATGCTGAGGAGATGATGGAGTAATGAGAATACAGTGAAGGACATATACTGTATTTAGCAGGTCTGGAGAGTAACAGAGGAGCCAAAAGAATAGCTCAGCAGCTGAACAGACACAACATAAGGAAAATAAGTTAATTTAACCCTAATTTATTGATGTAGAGGGATAAAGTTCTGACTACTGCCCAGGTTACTTAAGGCTGAATAGCAAGTTGGGCACTTAATGGTGGAGGCACAGAAAATGGGCATGTCCATCCTGGGGTGTACAGGAGGTGGATGCACACATGGGCACAGTAGCATTGCTCAATTTCCCTGGAGGAGATTAGGAAAACAACTCCAATTAGGTGCTCTCTGAAGGTGGACTGAGTGCCCTGCTGATGTCTGCCTTTTGTGACAGTGACTGGTAGTTCAGCAATGAAGCACATTGCATGTCCCTACTTTAGGGTGTTGCATATTATGTGCAGAAGTGGGGAATAAGTAGAAAACACTCCCTAACGGCAGGTTGATACTGTCCTAGGGTCATCGGTCTCTTCGCTGGCCTCAGAAGTGGGTTGGGATTAGCATGAGGAAGGCTAAGGCAGGTCTGGTAGAGCTGGTGGATGAGGAGAAGAATGGAGGCAGGTGATAGTCAGCTTTGAGGTACCAAAGCAGGGAAAAAAAGCAAATGAGCTACATAAGAAATATACTTAGAAACAGGTTGTGATGGTGATAGACATACAAACCCTGAGTCATCTGGTTCCAAAGCCAGTGCAAAATATTCCTTTCGACAGCTTTGAGGAAAAGGTAATCAATTAACTTGTTAAGAAAAAGGGACTAAGGTGAAGATTGTCACTCTTGGAGAAGGTGGCTACCTCCTCAGTTCGCTCCATAAGTTCAGTAATTAAAACTGCTACCTTTAAAAGGAAAGTAGCTCATTCAATGTACTTTTGGGTGGCTATAAGAGTAAATGTGTTCAATGAAACAAATGGGAGTGTGCAGACTGAGCAAGATGATGATGGAGTAAGTCATGAGTCAGAGTAAGACTGAAATACTGTTCGGTGTTCACCTAAAATCCAAGAAAACTGAAGGAGTTAAATGTTTTGGAGATGTCAAGTAGATTGGAAACATGATTGGTTGCTGCATATTTGAAATGCTTGAAAGCGGCTAGAGTGGGCAATGCAGAGCTTTAACATGATCAGCAAGTGGTCACAGGACCTGCTAAATGTGAAATGCTTGAGATTCAGGAAAAGGCAGCAGAGATGGTAAAGCAAACTGAGTAGGCAGAATAAAAAATGACTAAAATTAATAATAAACCAAAAAGGTAACATCTGGTATTGTGTGGGATTCTGGTAAATAAGACATGGTGTGATTTGATAAACAGGATGTCAAGCTAATAGGTTTTGCAGATGATTCACTGGTGATTGTAATACTAAAGCACTTGTCAATAAAAACAGGTAACCTGTCCCTATAATTAATGAGCTCTTAAGGTGTTATAAGAAAGAGCAAGTACCTCTAAGGAACTGTGGAAGCTTCGTAAAAGGTTATCAGTGTTTGAGTGACCTACATAAGCGGAGTATGATTATTTCTAGGAGACAGTGAAATAATGTCCACAATTTGTGGAAGAGTGTAAACAAAGTTGAATACAATGCTACTTTGAAATGACTGATGGTGTGTTAATTTTGAAAATCCTAATGAACAGCTGGCAAAAATAAAGGAATTGCCACTGTGATCAGCAAAGTTACAAGTCAGGAAAGAAGTGGTACTGATGGTTAGATTGAGAGACATTGATACTGATGGAGAAAAAGAGAATGATTGGGAAGAGAATGTGGATCCGGTGAAGAAAAGATTATTGCTTATTTGTGCAGTCCGAGGATTGAAATGGTTTGAGAGGTATGCATGAATTATGCAGTACAGATATCAATAAAGTGTTCAAGTCTGCTAGACTATTTACCCTGCATTATTTTTAAACAGATACATTTTGACACAGGTGTATGGCAAGCAATTATTTTTAACTCAGGAGATAGAAGCAGTAGCAATATTAATGCACAACTGTATTAAATAATTTTTTAAATAACATTCACTGAAACTGTTGAGATGGTATAGTACTTAGTGAAGTATCAGTCATATAAAAATGTTAATATTGTGTTTGAAGTGAACTATAAAGTACAAGTATATATCTGAATAAATATGTCACATACTGAAACCCCTTAAATATTATTAATTATTGTGGTGCATTAACTACATGAAAGGGATCATACAGATTACAATATACTGATTAAACAATCATACAGTAGACCAATTATACCACTTATTCAAACTGTTTAAGTGATTGATGAAGTACCCCCCCCCCTTAAATATTATTAATTATTATGGTGCATTAACTACATGAAAGGGATTATACAGATTATACAGATTACAATATACTGATTAAACAATCATACAGTAGACCAATTATACCACTTATTCAAACTGTTTAAGTGATTGATGAAGTACCCCCCCCCCTTAAATATTATTAATTATTGTGGTGCATTAACTACATGAAAGGGAGTATACAGAGTATACAGATTACAATAGTTTTCATCTCAAAAGTAACAAATTTAGACTTTTTCAGAACAAAATGGATTAAGAATTTAAAGCTGTAAGAGTTATGCAAATGTATGACAGTAACTGATGTGGTTAGATCATATCCAAGAGGTGGTGACCCTAATACATTTTTTGAGTACATGAAATTACTTTGTCAGTTTAGTTTAAATGTTGAGCACCTTTATTGTTTAAATGAAAAATTTATGTCTGAAAAGTGTTACACTACAAATAGTGAAACTGTATTATCCTTTTAATTTACTCAAGCCTATAACATTTTTTTGTATACTTACAGTTCACACCCATAGCTCCTTTTGGCATCCTGACTTTTTTGAGCTTGGCTTCTTTATCCAAGTGACTTATCAGCTAATAATAGGCAGTATTAGAAAGTGCAAAGAGTTATTAAGAAAATGATGTTAAGACTGTTAATCTAGGATGCCCTAAGCAGAGAAATTAATAAATTAATCTGTCACTTATTCATATTTTTATAGTTAGGTTCATATTTTCATAACTGAGAGCCCTGTCTGTTATTGAGGGGCATTGTGTGAAATGTTATTAAAAGAGACAGGAAAATTCATTGTCAGTGTCCATTTATATCACATTATACCTGAAACATTAGTTGTTTGTTAGTAATTATGAAAATAAACAAAATTGCCATATTTATTTAATATTTCAAAAACCGACTGACTTGCAAGCTGTTACAAGACATCAGATGAAACAATAGAAATTCTTGACAAAAAACATATTTGATATTTGTACTTTGTTGCACATCTTTAGTGATAGTCAGTGCTATTTATATTGCTAATTATACAATTAGGCATATGTTTTATATTTATGTAAATATCACGATAGTCATGCACTCTTAGAAGAATTTCTCATTGTCTTATGACAGCTTATGTCTGGCTAACAAAAACCTTCTGACAATATATGTCGGAGTAATACAGTTTTCAAGATATGACAATTTGTGAAAGTTTAACAAAAAATATAATTTGGGGGTTGTGTACATTATAATATATTATAGTACTTCGGAAGGCTATGAATTCACTATTATCACTGCAAAGAAAATGTCTTACTGTAAACATTATTATTTGTATTTTTACTGTTCACACAATGTTTACTCCTGAAATAAACTAACCATTACATATTTTTATGGTATTAATAGCTTGAACAGTAAGTCTTTAAAAGGCAGAAGCCTACAGATGAAATTATACCAGTTAAAACAGATACCCTTAAGCTAATAAATAAGCCATCAACCATAAGCATTAAAATAAATGAAAACATTCTTATTTGCAAAGAATAAAATGAAGCAACATACTTTGTAAAATTAAATATATAAGCGGCCTTTCAGTTGCACAAAGAAATACAAACTAAAAGTGTTAAACAGATAGCACATATATTAATTCAATCATCTCATTTAGTCCTGTCACTACCAGTAGTTAAAGATATATTTAAATTTCTATCTCTGACTTGCAATTCCAGACAGGAGTTACATACTTTTATAGACAATGCAACTTGTATCATAAAATCTGACAAGGAATGCAGTTCCTTTGTATACAGTCCATAATTATGGTAGTAATTGACTAATAGTCTTTCTTTCTCATTCTTCCTCTCTCTCTCTCTCTCTCACTCAATCTCTACTTAAAAAAGACCTAGGCAGTCTTTCCCAGTTCTTATTTGGATGAGTGAAATACTTCTTTTTCCACAGTAAGATATCTCTGGGGTTAAAGTTCAAATAAAGCAATCTATTTTTTGAGCCAGACTAATTTTAAAGAGCATTATGTTTTAATTACTGCAAACGTGCTTATTTGACATACCAGTTCACATTAGAACAGCGCTGCTGCATTTCCAGTGAAAGTCATTAACATATTCTACACCATTCACAAGATGATTACAGTTTTATTTACACATTTCTTTTTTTTTGTCTCAGTTTAATACAGATTTCTCTATGTTTTCCTGAAAGGCAACTGCAAATCTCAATCAGCCTGCCACATTTCTCATCCGAACATAATTACATTTGTTTTAGCATAGTATTACTTTTCTGAATGTGATCCAGGGAAATATAGTATTTTCTCCTTCACTGGGTGTTAAAATAAAGAAATAAGACAGAATGGAAGACTGAAAGGAGATAAAGAGAGAAATATAAAAATAAAATATAAATAATAACAAAATAAGTAAAAGATATTTTTGGTTAACTTTTTTTGATGGTAAAAAACTGTAAAAAAGAAGAGGGCAAAAGATATACAAAGGACAGAGGAACAGGTTGTATGGACTGTGAGGGAGACTGCTATAGGAAAGTCAGTGAATGCAAAAAAATATTTAAAAAGGTTCAACATCCAAGTAAGATGAGATGCCATGCATTGTATCTTACAGGATAAGAAGGCAGAATTATTTGTAGGGGTGATAAAAGAATGCTTGAGAGATTGGATAATCTGTGAAGGGTTATGTTCAAGATTGGGATGGACATTGAAAGAGTGAAACATGGATATCAAAAATTGCAAACTCCTGGCCTTGGTTGTCACTGATTATATAATTTTGTTACAGATTTTGTAGCTCTGAAAAGAAAGACTAATAAAAAAAAAGTATTAGAGTAAGTTATATGCAGTATGCATGGGTAGGAATATAAAGCAGCAACTAGTAATCCTGAGGAAAGTGACGGTTGAGATAATACAGTAAAGGAGAGCTGGCGAGCGTGCATGTGAAATATTACCAAGGCATTAGATAATATAAACCATTAGCAGAGGAGTCCAATAATCAAGTCAAAATATTTTAAACAGAAAATATAATGTCCCAGTTTGTATATAATAATTCAGTCATAGGCAATAAGGTGAAGTCGAAAAATGGAGTGAAGCAAGGTTCTGCTCTATTCTTTTTCACGTTATCATAAATGCAGCCATCATGAAAATGAAGAAAGATGTGGAAGGCCAGGATTGGAAGATTTATGATGGAACAGAAGTTCTTGTACAGTTTCATTATGCAGAGAATTTAGTTTTAGTTGCTAGAAAAGAAAGATTGGGCTTGAAAGACTTACCATTAGGTGAATGTTATCTCTTTGAATGCAATCTCCCCAAATTCACTCTTCCCTGAATTTTATTACATTAATTGAGTATACTACAAGAATGCAGTAAAGCAAGCATTTTCTTTAGCCTTGTAGGGTGTTTAATTTTCCCCCATGATTGACGATGGAGTTGCTATTTATACAAGTAAGGGGGTGTGAAGGTGAATTTCTCCAGATAGCAGTGTGAGGTCTTGCTCTTGCAAAAAATGTTTTTTTTTTCATAATGTCAGCCTCAGTTTCATCAGGTTATGTTATTCCTTGAGTTTGACTTGACTAGTTTGCTATCATGCATCACCTTCCAGTAGTGGACCCTTTTATGCATATTCTTTAAGTTAATGTAAAAAAGCTGGTATTCCTTTAAAGTATTTACAACTATATTAAAAGGTAGTGAGACATGACCAGGGAGGGAAAGTCAGTCTACAGAAAAGTTTTGGAGAGTAATTAGATCAGTATTTATCCTCCTGTTCATTTTATCACCATGACAAACAATATATGCTCTTCATTCCATAAGTGTGCGTGTGTGTGTGTGTGTGTGTGTGTGTGTGTGTGTGTGTGTGTGTGTGTGTGTGTGTGTGTGTGTATGTGTGTGTGTGTGTGTGTGTGTGTGTGTGTGTGTGTGTGTGTGTGTGTGTGTGTGTGCAAGCGCATGCACGTGTGTGTGTATGTGTGTGTGCGCATGCACATGTGTGTGTGCATGTGTGTGCGTCTGTTTGCGTGTGGGGGGGTTGTCTAACAAACAATACATCTTGAAAATTCCTGATAATGCATTTGAAATAAATACTGATTTTCACATTAGAAACTTTAACTTCAAAATCAATTACTCCTGAAGCAGTTTCTGCAAACATTCTTAGTATATGGCCTTGAAATTCATTACAGCTCATTTTCAGTATTGAATGCTGCTGTTTGGTTGATTCACCATTTTCTGTTCTTTGGTCTTGGTACTGATAACATATCACAAGTGACTGCTAATGGCAAATTTGCAAAGAATGTTTTCTCTCTGAATGGTGAAAGTGTGTTCAGAGAACCAAGGCAAACATAGAAAGCCATTGGTTGACCAAGTTCACAGCTGACTGCAAATTGGGGGCAATCATTTTATTCTGAAGAAGTCCTGTGTTATATTTGGGATGAAAGAGCTTAATTACCTGACCAAATTTTATTCTTAGATTATTCTTAGATTTTACCCAAAGGTGTTCTATTTGTTTTTTTTTTACCATAACCCCACAGACAGTTGGACCAACTATCTACCTCCTGGATACTATGTGAGGCTTTTTGGGTTATTAGTTATTTTGGACTGCACATTCACACACTCTTGTGGGTTTTTTGTTTTTTGTTTTGAATTTAGTTACTGGTTCCTACTTCTGAGTGTGCCAGTGTCCGGTAGATACCAACTGGGGATTCGCTATGTCTACACGTACCAATAATGGAACTTTACCTACTGAAGATTTTATACCTGCCCCCCCCCCCAATTCTCTTAATAATCAATGGAGTTGACACAACTCCTTGCTTTAATTTCTCAACAGCAGTCTCTTTTAAGTAGAACATTAGAGCAATTATCTTCATCAACCATTTACCTTCCACTCAACAAACATTGGTACAATTCAGATTAAATGACATTTCACAGGATACAGGCCAAACGATTCATTCTTTCTGGGCTTTTGAAGCACAAACTTTGGCTCCCAGTGATTCAGTAACTAATACACTCAATGACTAACACAATCAATGACTTCAACAGCATGGGTGCTTCATATAATAAACTTCAGCGACTGGTTACATGCAGACATGACTTCCTTCAACACTTCAGCAGATCCCAAAATGGTTCTTTTTACTGGAAATGTAACACTTATGGATGGCAGCATTTGGGATGGAAACGCTTTCTAAGGTGTGCAGCATACAACTGGACAATGTTTTTCTCAAGGAATGTCTGAAAGTCAAGAGAGTACCAAAGGCACTTAGACTCTGCATGTACCTGAATGGACTTATACCAGGTAGTGAAGTGCATTTTGAACTGCTAACCATGTTTGACCATCATGGTCGAGAACTTATCAATTTTATTTTAAAATGGAACAATGTTTCATTGAACCAATTATATGATGATCTCATTACTTAAAATGATCAAATCAGTAATGATTTCTTGTTTGATTGCCATAAAAGTAGATACAATCAGATTTTTACTAACATCGATGAAATGTATAAAAAGAATGTAGCAGATAAATGGAAAAAAACTATTGAGGGATCGTATTACATATTCTAACAACACTACATATCCCCCTCCTATAAACTCAAATATCTTTTCAGATCAGCAGCTGGCTGATAATTCCTCTCAAGTTTATAATTTTGGAGATACTGTTACAGATACAGGGGCTCATTTTCAAGACATAAATTCCATTTCAAATTCTCCACACCCATCCTCTTTACAACTCGATGGTTTCGAGGATCAGTCCCCCTTTGTTATGAGGATCCTTTCCCGGAAGACTGTTTGATGCAGGGGCTATTTCACATGACACATAACTTTTTTATTACAAAAGAATCCCAGAATCCTGTCATTCCAGCAGCTTTTGGCATTCCTAAAATACATAAAGAAATTTCCAATCCCCCTGTAGATTGATTGTAGCTGGGCAATGCTCCAAATCTTACCCCTAGCAGTATATGTTGATTGAATGTTGAAAGACATCTTTTCACCTGTGTAACATATTCTAAGGGACTCATGGGAGTTTTTAGCAAATGTTAAACAAACTCGTCCTTTGGACCAGTATAATTTTTTTACTGTAGATGTTATTGATTAATTCACAAGCATACCACATTCGACTGGCTTGGAATATTTTCACACAGCACTTTTAGATTTGACAGTGGCTTAATAAATTTCCTTATGGGGATCAGGAAAATAATTCTCACAAACAATTTTTTTTTAATATATATATATATATATATATATATATATATATATATATATATATATATATATATATATATATATATATATATATACATACATAGGATTTTATAAACAACTACAAGATGTATTTATGTAGTCTGTGCCCCCATTTATGCAAATCTTGTTATGTAAAGTTGGGAGAAATCCTACATCCTAGAATCTAGGTTCAATCAATATTGGCAGTCCTTTTTTAGGTATTTGGATGACATCTTTATACTCTGGACAGCCTCTCAATATTTTATTGATGAATTCATCAATTATATTAATGGTACTACACCTTTTTTAAAATTCAAATATCAGTATTCCTTTGAATTCATCAATTATTTGGACATTACCCTATTGAAGAGCACTTCTAATGATAGGATTGATTCCACTGTGTATTGTAAACCTATTTTTTCCAACCTATACTTAAATTACAGCAGCTGCTACTCATTCCATTGTAGGAAAAATATATTCAGAGGGCAACTGATTAGATTGGCATGTATTTGTTCAAACAAAGAGCTTTTCATAGTCAAAGGTAATGAATATGTTCCGAGAGAGAGGATATCCTCATCATTTACTACTACACTCCCATAATGAAATTTGTAATGGATTAGATGTTAAATTCAAATGCTCACTTAATGTATTCACTGACAGTAACAACATTCCAAAGATTACATATCAGATCCCTAAACATGGCTCTCTTAACAGAAGAGATATCAACTCGTTAGTAATACAATACAATATTGATTCCAAACCTATCAAGGATATTGTCAATATGAACTGGAACATTCTTAAAACTGATGAAAACCTATTCAGTAAGTTGGTTAATTTTCCAAACTGTACCTTTAAAATGGGAAGAAAGTTCAATCATTTGTTTGAGCATAAAATCACGAATATGAACATATCCACCCAAACAGGTATGCACGTGCAGGTTCTGCAGACAATGTTCCTTGATTTTGGAACAAGATTCTATCACTCTCAGAAATTCAGTCATCACCAAGACAAATTTTGTTAGGGACAACTGTACCACTAGTGGTGTGATTTATATTGCCCTATGTCAGAGTTGCTCAACATTCTACATAGAGAAGACAGAAAATTCTGAAAGAGAATATACGAACATTGTTAAGATATTTCAAAAACTAATCCTAACAATGCAAACATTCACAGAACTGTCTGAATTTCACTAATTTTACATTTGCCATTTTAGAAATCGTTCCACATGATCAACAAGGTGGTCCCTGGGAAAACAGAACTGAATACAGGGAACTTATGTGTCAGTTCAGTACTAATGCTTCTGTTCCACCAGGTCTTAATGAACATTTGTCTATTGCCCCTATTTTAAAGTTAAGAGCTGCTAAATTATAACCTTGATGCTTGACATGTTCTTGATAGAAGAAAATCTTTGTATAGTATTTATATATTTGTTTATATTCCTACAACATTTATTCACATATATATATTTTCATTTTTTATACCTATTCATACACATGAATATTTTTAATAAGGACTTTTTAATGATTTTTACATTTCCTGTGTCTTGTTCAACTTTTTTACATATTTTTGTATATTTTATGCATTTTTTCTTATATATTTCCTATATGAGAAGCTTTTTTTATTTGAGTAATTAGATAATTGCATTTGTTAATGTATGTGTGGTCACATGACTGTTGTTGCTATTTAAGCTGACTGACTAGGGTGATTTTTTTATTCTGAAGTAGTTCTGTGTCATATTTGGGATGGAAGCGCTTAATTATCTGAATACATTTTATTCCTGGATTTTACCCAAAGGTGTCCTATTCGGTTCTTTGAGCATAACCCTACAGACAGCTGGAACAATTATCTACTTCCCGGAAACTGAGTTTTTTGGGTCTATATTATGTTATTGAAAAGGCATTCCACTGAATGCCTTTTCATCGACCCGTAAACAGCGAACTGCCAGTTATGCAAATGGCCAATTCAACGATTTTTTTTTCCTAGGGAAAAAAAATCGCTTGTTCAGCATCATGAATTTGCCCCCTTTCCCCCTGAAGTATGATCTCAGAGTTGGTATATTTAGTTAGGGGGGTATGGGGCCACCTAGGAAAAAAAATTGCTAAATTGGCAGCTCGCTTAACTGGCAGTTCGATGTTTAGGGTTCAGTGAAAAGGCATTCAGTGGAATGCCTTTTCGATAGCATAATATAGACTTGAGTTTTTTGGGGTTATTGTCAATCATTGAATCCCTGAACGATACTGATATACTGCAAAAAGGATTGATGCAGACAAATGACTGGTGCCAGAGCCATAGACTGAAACAAAATGCAAAATTGAATAATTATTCCCTTTCCAAAAGCAAATACCCCGGTTAATTACAATATAGACCCCTCCCAAGAGTAGACCCAGTGGTACATGATCTGGTCACTCAGGTTGATAGTAATCTGAATTTCAACTAACGTGTTCAAAGATGTGAAAAAGTTTTTCTAAGTGGCACAACTCATAAGTAACAGCAAAGCATCTAGATCAAAGGACATTATAATTCCATTGAACTCAGCCATTATCACACCAATATTTGAGTACAATGCACCTTTTGCATGTACCTCACCAGACATCTACAATAGTCTGAGTGACCCCAGAGGTTTCACAGCAGGAAGATACAGTGTATAAAAAAACAAGTCCTAAGTGGAAATATTGAAAGCTGTATCACTGTATTCTGTCTTCTACAGACTACTAAGTGCCATTCTTTGTCTGGCCTACAAGACAGTGTCTGATCAGGATCTGCTGGAAACGTTACGCATTTGTAAAGCAGACTTCAAAAGGCTCACTCATTCCAGAGATCTTAACCTAGCCTCTGACATAAATAAATCATGTTGGATAGATAGATACTTCTCTCAGAGACTGCTCCTTCTCTGGAACAAGCTTCCCATTGATGTGAAGCAAACCCCTTCTCTGACCCTCTTTAAGTGCAACCTAGATCAACGGATGTGGAATCATAAATTTACTCCTGGTGTGGTGCCCATGTCCCTCATGAACAGAGGTAGTCTGTATTAGATACCACATCATAAGCTCATACTTCTGTGAACTTTGTTCACCTAGTTATTAAAAATTGGGAAGCTCAGGTTAAATATGGCTAGGCTTGTAAGGGCTCTTGGGCCACTAGCCTAGTAATCTCCTATGAACTTATGAACCTGTGGATCCCAATTAGTAATCCTATCCCCTACCAAGATCACCACCACCACTATACTGCAAGATTGTTCAGCACTACAGCAGGTCTATGTAAAATCAAAGAAAAGCATTTTGTCAGAACCCATTCAAACAAAATAAAACCACTGAACACCCCAACCAATAAAAAAACACAACTTGCAGGGTGCAAGGCACATACACCCACACCCCTATATCTCTAATGATGCTAACTGTAGCCTGGTGCCCCATGGTACAGGGGAAGTATTCTGAAATGCATCCTAGGTAATTGGGGTTTGCAGCAACCTTGGCAATGGAGGAGCCAGGCAGTGATGATGAAGATTGAAGGGGCATGACCTGCTTACCTCTCCTGTTGGGGAGGATTTATGGGGACTTAGGGACATACAAGGCAGCAATAACTTCCTGGGTGAGACGATAATGCTCCACAGCCATGTCCTGGTGGAATGGGACAGGGATACCTGGCGAGAACATTCTTTGCAAAAGTAAGAGGATATCCTCTTCTGTCCTCCCATTGCACTACCCTCCCACACTCATTGTCTGGTAGATGTGATAAGGACAGGAGAAACAAAAAAATCTCATGGCTGTCTAAATGATGTCCCCTTCTGGATGACCCTCACACTGATAACCAGTTGGCCATAAAGAGGGTTGATGATTTGCAGACAGATGGGACAAACAGTGAAAAAAAAAAAAAAAAATATATATATATATATATATATATATATATATATATATATATATATATATATATATATATGGTTCTACCTGACATAATCGACACGCCAGAAGACCGACAATGCAATCACCGAAACCACATAACCGACAGTGCAAAAACATGAAACCCCACATGCCCGACAACGAAATAACCGACGGTACACAAACACGAAACCTCAAACACTGCACACACCACAATCACAACAATCAACAAACAAAACACATTCCCTGTCCAAAAACCACACACACAACACAAGCACACCAAAATCCCTACAAACCCACACTAAACCTCACATACACAACTATCTACAACCCTAACCCAAACCCTAACCCTAAGGTCCATCACTATCGCATACTCAGCTAACCCGCGCCCTAACCCTAACTCACTTAACCCGCCCCTAACCCAAACACAATCACTACCGCACACTTACCTGACCCATTCCCTAACCCTAACTCACTTAACCCGCTCCTAACCCAAACACAATCACTACCGCACACTTACCTGTCCCACTCCCTAACCCTAACTCACTTAACCCGCCCCTAACCCAAACACAATCACTACCGCACACTTACCTGACCCGCTCCCTAACCCTAACTCACTTAACCCGCCCCTAACCCAAACACAATCACTACCACACACTTACCTAACCCGCGCACTGACCCTAACTCACTTAACCCACCCCTATCCCCACACACCGTCAATATCCACACTTACCTTACTCGCACCCAAACGTCCGTCACTACCGCATACTTACACAGCCTTTTCCCATGTCGGCATCCTCGGCGTCGGTGTTTTCATCCGTCGTGTCGGTCTTCTGACTTGTCGATCTTCTGGGCCTCGCGAAATGCTTGTCGGTCTTCTGGCGTTTCGACTAACTCAGGTAGACCCATATATATATATATATATATATATATATATATATATATATATATATATATTCTCTGATCTCACTCTTAAACATTAACAACTTTTGATGAAACATCAAATCATTGGAATGAGCATCTGACTCCTGTTTTGGTGAAAGCTAAACTCGACAAGCTGAAATATGATACATTTTCACTCTCTGCAGCTTACATCAATTACATTTTCCTCATTAATAATTTGCATTATTCTTTTGAAGTATGTTACAGAACAACTTAACTAGATCTAGATAAATACTAGTTGTAATCACCCAGTTTGATGGCTCAAGTTTGTCAAGGTTTGCTGACAAAATTAAATAAACATATATTGAGTCTGGTCTACCATATCAATAGTTACAATTCTTCATTCACTTTCTTCTTTGATAGTTAATGGTATCTTTTGAATACATGGATATGATCATTTGGTTTGCAACTTTTTTATCACAGTCCTATCAGGTTGTTTTGTCTTTATCTGTAGGTCCACAGCAGGTTTGAAGGTTTTTGCAATGGGTATTGCAACAACCCCTTACCGTTCTTTCATTCTTTATCTTTAAAACATGAAATCTGGTACACTTAGCCTAATATGTATTTTTTATATAATGTAATACTTTTTAATAATAATTTTAAACTTAATAAATGATTTTTGACTGGAAACAGACTGCCTGCCTTGCTTAGATTACTTTTGAATACTTAGTAATTTTGTAGAATTATATATTTTTTATTAATTTTTTTTACTTAAGACGAGTTTAAGTTTGCTACTTCTACTACTATTGTCTGAGCTGATTAATATTGATTAACTAGAGATATATGGACTGAAAATCTTCCACACAGAGAAGTTTCTTACACTGTTTTGTTTTTGGACCCACTATACTTGTTTAGTGGGTTGTTTTGAGACTTCGGGGATACCACAGAGATTACTTGTTTTTTTATATAATTTTAAACCAATTATCATTAATCCAAGCTGACTTCTAGTTTGACAGTTCAGTGTGCTTAATTAGCATATTTTTCCACAAGTCCTTTTACATCTGTTTTCCCACTGTCCACTATACTACAATGTGGCAGGTTTTGGAAAGAAACACTAACTTTTGAGATTGCCAGCTCTGCACTACAGGTTGATACATGTCTGCTACCACCAGCTAACCTGAATTCAGTTACTGGTTTGTATGTTGTAGAGGGTCTATATTATATAATCGACAACATGAAAATCTCGAACCTGCAGTTCATCGAAAGGCCAACAACAAACACCACAAAAATCACTTTTAACCCTCACAATCCCCAATGTGGGGGCTGTGCTCCCCACACCCCCCCTAACCAAATATTCTAACTCAGAGATCGTACTACAGTTGGTGAAAGGGCAGATGCAATGGAACAGCCAATCAATTTCTTTCCCTTGGAATGAACTGCAGCTTCAACATTTCTGTGTCGACTAAAGGTGAGTCGACGTTTTATGTCTTCGAACATATGATATAGACCGTTTTGTAGGAACCAGTCAGAGAAGGATGGGAGTGAGCATTCATAACTGGTTCAGTCATCAGCTAGTTCACTGTACTACACAGACTTCTCAACTATCCCTGTTTTGGAGGAATGTTCCTATTTTCAGGCCTGATGTACCCCTGCACAGGATTTCCCTATTTTGGAGGTTTGTCCTTATTTTCAGGCTTGATTTACCCCACCAACCTTGTATGGTAGAATTTTGTAATACAGTACATTAAAGTCTACAGATTTTACACTGTCTCTTTGATAATGTGCTTTTAATTTTCATAATTTTTGTCACTTTGTTTTTAAACATGTTTCTGAGTAGTATCCCACAATCCTACTGGAAGCAGGAAGAGTTATGTGCTGTTTGGTATTAAATTTTGTGCTCATTAGTTGTCTAGATTCTTGATTGGATGTTTGTACTTTTCAAGGGACTATGTACCTATATACAGGGTCTGCAGGTTAGAGTAGTATGCTGTTGCAGCAGTACGTCGTCTTGAAGGTTTGGAAGTGCCTTCCATACACAACAAGACTAGGTGCATAAGCATAGCAAAGAGCCTTAGCACCGTGGCTAGTGCCATGGGTGTACCATGAAATGTACACCCACCCTGGCTACCATGGGTGTACCATGAAATGTACACCCACCCTGGCTACCATGGGTATACCATGAAATGTACACCCACTCTGGCTTAAAGTAGGCATTATATAGACACTGCAGGACAATAGTGGGACTGGCTGTTAGGGTGTCATAAAAATCTCCTAACATTGTGCAAGATGGCGGCTAAAACCTTGGCTCTAGCCCCCTCCCTCTTGGTGTCATCCAAAGCTGGAGGAATGAAAGGAGATAATAATCCTATTGGAATGGGGTAAGGTTATTATGGGAAGAAGTTAGGCTTACATACAATACAAAAATTCATTTTTGGAGTTAATTTCACTATAACAAAGATGTGTAACTGTATTTGATGCATAAAATACAGCATGCCACTGAGTACAATGGAAAGGTTCTATGATCTCAGAATATACTCTGAAATAAAAATCTAGGACTCTTCTCATGTTTATGCTTAATATTTTGATACAAAATGTTACCTGATGAATGGACTGTTTTGCCCTTAAAATGTTTCACTTCCTTGAGGTTCATACGTGAAGTTTATTTACTTGGCAAAAATGGTAAATTTAGCAAGCTACTGAACTGTTTACAGTCTTTGTCTAATGAAGTATTTACAGTGATCTGAGAAAATTTGTCTGAGCAATGAGGAAATGTCCTTAGTGTTCATTAAGCACATGATACAGAATGACTAACATTTATGTGAACTATCACCAGAACAGGTGGAGAGCACCACAGCTGGATGTCTTATCTGAAGGCTGGCATCTCAGAAGTATAGCATTCCTTAATGTGTTAGTAATGAAACATAATTCAAGTATTTGGAGTGGGGATAGAACCCATAGTCGCCTTTAAACCCCCATCTTCCATTCTTACCTTTCCAGGGTATGATTCTGACAGCCTCAACTCTAAATTTCCTTTTCCTATGTAACTATTTGCTTTTTAGATACAGCTACTATACCATTAGTTAATCATCTCTGAGTCCTTCTTACTTTACTCCCTTAGTCTTAGTTCAATACCTCCTCTTTTACAAAATCCATCCCTCAAAAAATGTATTTGCTTCCAGAATGTTACAGTGGATATAAAAAGTTTACACACCCCTGTTAAAGTGCCAGGTCTATGTTATATAAAAAAATGAGACCACAATAAATCATTTCAAAACTTTTCCCACCTTTAATGTGACCTATAACCTGTACAATTCAATTGAAAAACAAACAAATCTGTTGGAGGGAAAAATAAAAATAGAAAATGCACAATAAGCTGGTTGCATAAGTCTGCGCACCCTTAAACTAATACTTTGTTGAAGCACCTTTTGATTTAATTACAGCATTCAGTCTTCTTGGGTAGGAGTCTATTAGCATGACACATCTTGACTTGGCAATATTTGCCCAACATACCTCTCAATCTGAAACATCAAAAATCTGGACAAGGCCCATGAAAAATAGGTACACTGATTAATGTAAAATCTGCATACATAATTACGTAACCCCACCCACTCCAATGGAATTGTGGGATACCAATTTTCAAACACAAACTGAAAAACAGACAACCAAAATATGTCAACAGAGTCCCCCTGCTACCATTCCAATGTCCCATTACCTGTCTATTTCACCCTATTTACCATAAACACTAATGTGTGCATACTGCTTTACTTCTACAATGATTATCTGGATTTTATTTTTACATTTTATAGCACAATGCACAAACACTAATAGATATCTGCTAAACAAAGCAATACTGTCTCACAATAAAAAATTCTGCCCTTGAAACTCGCATTCATTGAAACAGTATTAAAACTCACATCACATCCAAAGAAAATGCATCTGTCCAGTGGTTGATAAAGATTACCTTTGGGCTATTTTCAAATCATAGGCCCCTTGCACACAAAACAAGAAACATACATGCATTCTTTGATATACCTTCCTGACTTTATTAAATTATATTCCTGTACAGCACACTTGTTAGACTTAAGTTAAAGCACATTTTAAATGTATTGTTTGAACATTTTTCCAGTAGGCAATGAAACAAAATGCATGAACCAATAATGACAAAACTGCCTAATTCAGAACATTTCCATCATAAAAGTCTACTTAACATACACACACACACACACACACACACACACACACACACACACACACACACACACACATACACACACACTCAATAAATTATACATAAATAGAATGACAGTAGTGTAAGCCATAAGCATCTTGCACAGCTTCTCGCACTTATTTTCAGTTTCATTTTTTTGGGGGGAGGGGACAAAAGGCCAAAAATCAGGGACACATTTTAAACATTACTTGTATAATTTTGGAAAGTTGCTAGAATAAAATGTTGTATTACCACCATGCATTTTACTGCCATGTCTTGAACCCAGGATCCTGTGCACTATAGTCCGCGTAACATACCACTATGCCAAATCAGCAGTTTCCTGAAAGACAAGAAGACTGAAACTTAAATGGTATTTACTGCATTCAGTTCTTACTTCTCACCATAGCTTTCAATGTCTTAGCACAAAAAAACTGGACAAAGCCAATAATGGGGGAATACAGCCCCAAAATAGGGACAAAATTCAAATATTGATCTTATAAACTTAGAAAATTGCTAGAATAAAAGGTTGTGTGTTACCATTTATTTTCTGAGGAATAGGAAGCCTGAAATTCAAATGCCTGTCATTGTTTACTGAATTCAATCCTTCGGTGATTTGCCACAAAAATCCTTAAAACCACAGGTTTAATGAGGAATAGAAGAAAGATATATTCAAATGCCTATCATTTTTTTGTGAATTCAATCCTTCAGTGATTTGCCACAAAAATCCTGAAAACCACAGATTTAATGAGGAATAGAACAAAAATATTTGGCATAAATTCACAAGTGTTGGCGGCTAGGGACTTTAGGCTCTTTTTACCTGTACCCAAGGTACAGGGTTTAAGCCTGAGTACCTCTAGCCACCAGATGTATTCATTGGGTGCATTCACACACACACACACACACACACACACACACACACACACACACACACACACACACACTACACTATACAAGATAAACAAATAATGAATTTTACAATGCTAAATAAATTACTTTCAAAAAGGATGAATTTTACAATGCTAAATAAATTACTTTTTTCCATGTACTCTCATCAGCTTGTCAGGAAGCACATTAACTTATATCATTTAATTTTCATTTCTATGTACATCTACTCTAGTCTGCATACTTTATCAGTTCCAATTATTACACACTTCAGTTTCCTTACAAAGAACATAATTCACTGTAAATACTTTCTTTCCTGTGCAAAACATTCCAGATTTTCTGTCATAATGCACACTATTTTTGCACACAGTTTCATTCACATGGATTAAATACTCCACAATAAATTATTTTTTAACTGCTACAAACACAAGCCAAACAGCAGTGCATACCTCATATACCTCAATAACTGTTTCTAACTCTATTTCATAGAGAAAAGACTGCAAAACCTGCTTCTCTATCACTTCCCTAAATTACTGGAGCAGTAGCTGGAAAACCTAATAATAACTCAAGCAGCAGTCATTTCCTTAAGCAAAACATTTCACCAGCTCACCTAATAACTCCAGCAAAGCAGCAGTCATTATTTCCTTAAGCAAAACATTTCACCAGCTCACCTAATAACTCCTGCAAAGCAGCAGCCGTCATTTCCTCCATGCAAAACAGCCAAAGCCGAGCCGTTTCCTCTGAGTGAAACAGCCAGAGCATTAATCCACCAGCAAAAACAGCCAAAGCATTAATCCACCAGCGATGAAAAACACACAGTCAAAGCTCTGCAGCAGTCGTTCATTTAGATTGCATGCTCGATCTATTCAAACAGACAGCCGAAAAGCATGTGAGCCCTTGAGCTCAATTCCGACAGGCTGAGAGAGCTGACGTCATTGCGCATGTGATGATGTCAGCTCAAAAAGGCACAAAATTAAAAAATTACCAAACAGCTGGAAAAAATCAGAAATAAAGGGGTGCCACTCGGGAATCATGGCACCCCATTATTTGGACCCCAAAACTTGGTAAAACCCGAGTAATTCAGTACAGTTGATAGGTATGTTGCACACTCTTCCTTGCAAAAGTACTCCATATCTGTCAGATTGCGAGGGCATCTCTTGTGCACAGCCCTATTCAGGTCACCCTACAGATTTTCTATTGGATTTAGGTCTGGGCTCTGGCTGGGCCATTCCAAAACTTTAATTTTCTTCTGGTGAAGCCATTCTTTTATTGATTTGGATTTATGCTTGGGGTCATTGTCATGTTGAAAGGTGAAATTCCTCCTCATATTCAGCTTTCTAGCAGACACCTGAAGGTTTTTGGCCAAACTGACTGGTATTTGGACCTGTTTGTAATTACCTCCACCTTGACTAAAGCCCTAGTTCCAGCTGAAGAAAAGCAACCCCAAAGCATGATACTGCCACCACCATGCTTCACCATGAGGATGGTGTACTTTTCGTAATGTGAAGTGTTGTTTTTGCACCAAACGTACCTTTTGGAATTGTGGCCAGAAAGTTCAACCTTCGTCTCATCAGACCGTAACACATTTTCCCACATGCTTTTGCAAGACTTGATGTATTGTTTTGCAAATTTTGGCCGGGCCTGGATGTTTTTCTGTGTAAGAAAATGCTTCCGTCTTGCAACCCTACCCCATAGCCCAGACATATGGAGAATACGGGAGATTGTTGTCACTCTCCCAGAGACTTCCCATAATCTGGAACAAACTACCTATCTATATCAAACAAAGCTCCTCATTAGCACTCTTCAAGAAAAATCTTGATGATTGAATGGGAGATAGGAAATTCATCCCGGGGATCACTTCTGTGGCTCTGCTTGACAGGGGCACAGGAAAATAATTTTCTTGGGTAGCGAAAGCCAGGGTACCTTTTTGGCTAGGCTTATATAGGCCCTAGGGCCAATAGCCTAGTACCTACCTATGAACCTATGAACCTGTGTACTACACAACCAGTAGTTGCCAGAAATTCCTGCAGCTCCTTCAGTGTTACTGTAAGTCTCTTGGCAGCCTCCCTGATCAGTTTTCGTCTTGTCTTTTTATCAATTTTGGAGGGACATCCAGTTCTTTGCAACGTCGCTGTTGTTCCATATTTTCTCCACTTTTTGATGACTGTCCTCACTGTGTTCCATTGTATATCCAATGCTGTGGACATTTTTTTGTACCCTTCTCCTGACTGATACCTTTCAACAATGAGATCCCTTTGATGCTTTGTAAGCTCTTTGCGAACCATGGCTTTTGCTGTAGCAGGCAACTGAATAAATGTCAGGAAAATCCTATTAGAATAGCTGAACTTTATTTGGGGTTAGCGTCTCTTTAATTGATGGCAGGTGTGTACCCAAGAAGACTGAATACTGTAATTAAATCAAAAGGTGCTTCAACAAAGTATCAGTTTAAGGGTGTGCACACTTATGCAACCAGCTTATTGTACATTTTTTATTTTTTATATATTTCCCCTGACATATTTGGCTTTTTTTAAATTGAATTATACAGGTTATAGGTCACATTAAAGGTGGGAAAAGTTTTGAAATGATTTATTGTGGTCTTATTTTTTATATCACAAAAACCTGGCATTTCAACAGGGGTGTGTAAACTTTTTATTTCCACTGTATATTCTCTACTGCAATGTGATATGCCTTCTAAAACTTCTAGAATGTGAAATAATCTACTGACATTTGCATGAAGTATATATCATGTTACATGCTGATTCATGTCTTCTATAATAGCTACTATTACAGCACCTACCACTGTGCAATATTCCATTATGTTCCTTGTTCTAGTTTGCCTATGCATTATATAATATATATAAATATATATATATATATATATATATATATATATATATATATATATATATATATATATATATATGTATTTGTACAACACAAGAAAACTTGCACGAGTGGAAAACACCAATAGGAGTACACTTAAAAATAAAATATTGCACAGACCAACATTCCAAAAGGAAATTATAAATATGAATATTTAATATAATAAATTGCATGCTCCAGCATAAATCCTACAACAGGATTTATGTTAGAGCATGGAATTTATTATTAAATATTCATGGAATGTATATATGATTATATACTGAATGGTAAAAATATTTCACGAGCAACACAAAAACATCAACCAAAACATATTGATTATTCATTATATTGGCAAAACACAAGCCCAGCACAGAGCAAATTGAAAAAGGAAAAACATTTCCTTTTATGATGTACTACCCATAGTCCTACCACACATTCAACTTAAGAGTTGTCTGAATAGTGGTAGTGTTGCAGAAAGGGCTTTTTAATGTAAATTGCATATTAGGGGAGGAGTAAGGTTTGGGTTTGCATGCATTTGTAAGATGGAGAAGGGGGCAATCCTGCCCTGTCCATATTACATTAAAAAAGGCCTTTCTATGATGCTATGACTACACAAGACAGCTCGGATACTCACCACACACATATGCACAAACACTATACCTATCCCCTAACAATTGCATTCACACACACACTAAATCTATCTTCTTTTCTAACCCTTACCTTCACCTAAAAACACAGGCACTTGCACACAAACTCTTGGAGTCACCACTTACCAGAATTCTCCCAAGAGCGAGTTCACCTAAATGCCCTTTTGCTCAGTTTGCTCAAAAGTAAATATGATTTGACCAACTTAACTGTAACTGTCTGTGGGGGGGGGTGTTTGTATGTGGGTTTATGTGTTCGTGTTCAGCTGTGTCATGTATTTGTATGTCTATCTAATGAATGTTTTATACTGATTGCTACTTCTTAGGGTTTTTCTCCTCAAGCTTTCAATATAGGGGTTTTCAAAACAGTCAGGCTTTCATAGTAAAGAAATGCAAATAATTAAATAAATAAATAAATGTTTCATTCCAAGAAAGCATTTTCTTCTGAAATACTGACATTCTTGTAAGTGATTGCATGATTCCTTTCTGGTAGTATGGTGCTGTAATTCATTTCCTTATGCATGCATGCCATTTAGGTTTTGTAATGTATGCTTTCAAGGTACAATGCACAGTGTAACATGTACTCAAGTAGTAATAGTAGTGACATACTGATCCTGGTAGAGCATGCTAAAGGTGCTTAGGAAATAACTTTAAAACAACATGTACTCGAATAGTAGCAGTAGTGACATACTGATCCTGGTACAGCATGCTAAAGGTGCTTAGCAAATAACTTTAAAACAACATGTACTCGAATAGTAGCAGTAGTGACATACTGATCCTGGTAGAGCATGCTAAAGGTGCTTAGGAAATAACTTTAAAACAACATGTACTCGAATAGTAGCAGTAGTGACATACTGATCCTGGTACAGCATGCTAAAGGTACTTAGCAAATAACTTTAAAACAACATGTACTCGAATAGTAGCAGTAGTGACATACTGTTCCTGGTACAGCATGCTAAAGGTGCTTTGGAAATAACTTTAAAACAACATGTACTCGAATAGTAGCAGTAGTGACATACTGATCCTGGTAGAGCATGCTAAAGGTGCTTAGCAAATAACTTTAAAACAACATGTACTCGAATAGTAGCAGTAGTGACATACTGATCCTGGTAGAGCATGCTAAAGGTGCTTAGGAAATAACTTTAAAACAACATGTACTCGAATAGTAGCAGTAGTGACATACTGATCCTGGTACAGCATGCTAAAGGTGCTTAGCAAATAACTTTAAAACAACATGTACTCGAATAGTAGCAGTAGTGACATACTGTTCCTGGTACAGCATGCTAAAGGTGCTTTGGAAATAACTTTAAAACAACATGTACTCGAATAGTAGCAGTAGTGACATACTGATCCTGGTAGAGCATGCTAAAGGTGCTTAGGAAATAACTTTAAAACAACATGTACTCGAATAGTAGCAGTAGTGACATACTGATCCTGGTAGAGCATGCTAAAGGTGCTTAGGAAATAACTTTAAAACAACATGTACTCGAATAGTAGCAGTAGTGACATACTGATCCTGGTACAGCATGCTAAAGGTGCTTAGGAAATAACTTTAAAACAACATGTACTCGAATAGTAGCAGTAGTGACATACTGATCCTGGTACAGCATGCTAAAGGTGCTTAGGAAATAACTTTAAAACAACATGTACTCGAATAGTAGCAGTAGTGACATACTGATCCTGGTAGAGCATGCTAAAGGTGCTTAGGAAATAACTTTAAAACAACATGTACTCGAATAGTAGCAGTAGTGACATACTGATCCTGGTACAGCATGCTAAAGGTGCTTAGGAAATAACTTTAAAACAACATGTACTCGAATAGTAGCAGTAGTGACATACTGATCCTGGTAGAGCATGCTAAAGGTGCTTAGGAAATAACTTTAAAACAACATGTACTCGAATAGTAGCAGTAGTGACATACTGATCCTGGTACAGCATGCTAAAGGTGCTTAGGAAATAACTTTAAAACAACATGTACTCGAATAGTAGCAGTAGTGACATACTGATCCTGGTAGAGCATGCTAAAGGTGCTTAGGAAATAACTTTAAAACAACATGTACTCGAATAGTAGCAGTAGTGACATACTGTTCCTGGTACAGCATGCTAAAGGTGCTTAGGAAATAACTTTAAAACAACATGTACTCGAATAGTAGCAGTAGTGACATACTGTTCCTGGTACAGCATGCTAAAGGTGCTTAGGAAATAACTTTAAAACAACATGTACTCGAATAGTAGCAGTAGTGACATACTGTTCCTGGTACAGCATGCTAAAGGTGCTTAGGAAATAACTTTAAAACAACATGTACTCGAATAGTAGCAGTAGTGACATACTGTTCCTGGTACAGCATGCTAAAGGTGCTTAGGAAATAACTTTAAAACAACATGTACTCGAATAGTAGCAGTAGTGACATACTGATCCTGGTACAGCATGCTAAAGGTGCTTAGGAAATAACTTTAAAACAACATGTACTCGAATAGTAGCAGTAGTGACATACTGATCCTGGTACAGCATGCTAAAGGTGCTTAGGAAATAACTTTAAAACAACATGTACTCGAATAGTAGCAGTAGTGACATACTGATCCTGGTACAGCATGCTAAAGGTGCTTAGGAAATAACTTTAAAACAACATGTACTCGAATAGTAGCAGTAGTGACATACTGATCCTGGTACAGCATGCTAAAGGTGCTTAGGAAATAACTTTAAAACAACATGTACTCGAATAGTAGCAGTAGTGACATACTGATCCTGGTAGAGCATGCTAAAGGTACTTAGCAAATAACTTTAAAACTGACAATTCCCATCCTCTTCTAGGTATGTGTGCTTTTCCAATAATAAAGAACAGGATTACTGAACAGTCAGTAAAGCAGAGTTCACTGGAACTCATTCAAGGCAGTGCTGAGCCAAAGCTAAGTACATACTTGCTGCATGAGCAGAGCTTACAGTAATGCATAAGCATGCTCAGTGCTGAGTGCAGCCAGGCCCACAAGATATTGTATTGAAAGACAGAGTCATAGGGCAGATAACTAGCTAAGTAAGTGCAAAACAGGATAAGGAAGTTCAGGAAATCTATACTATTGTGCATGGCCTGTCGAAAAAGTCGAGGTGGTATAACTGCAGTGCTACGCGGGGTACATGAGGCAGACACTGCTATACGGAACACAGCTTTCTTTTCTAAGTAAACTGCCAAGTTGGTAAATATTGTACTACCATTGTACTAGCTACCGCTGGGACTGTTGTCAGTGCAGCTGTTGCAGTATGCAGTAGGTCCACCCAGAAGCTGAAAATTTGCTATATCTGAGTCTCTTATACATCACTGACCCCTAATCATTCTAGTTGGATAGTATTTTTTAAAATGTGTGCCATCCCAAAATGTCCAAATGGCCAGATGAAGTTGTCATACTGCCATGGTTTTGATTTCCAGCCTATATTCCTTTCTTCTTTGTTTCCCCTAACACTGCATATCCTTGACAACATAGTTTTAAGTAAGTTGCATCTGCTTTTGCATATAATAAAAGTATTCTGAATCACTACATGCTTAGACAGTATCAGGAAACAGTACTTTTGCTTCTTTTTCACTGATTCAGTGTGATTATTTCAAGTATAAGTTGCGAAAATTCTCTTCAGGTTACCCTTAAACTGCCTACTAGACAGAGTAGGCAAATTATCCATTTTTGTCATGCTTTCTGAGGGTTTACCTACTACCCATGGAAGAACAGTTTCCCGGATCACTGTTTATCAAAAATTTCATATCAAAAATGGTGAACTGAAAACCACATAAAATCACAAAAAAATCTTTTTGTTGGGGGCATGCTCCCCTGCATCCTCCCGTGTGCCCTCTAAATTACATATACCAATTCCATGGTTGCATCATAGCAGAAAATCCCTAGGAAAATGCTCTGCTGGTTCTCACAATACAATTCACCGAGGGGAAACACACCAGAGTGTTACATTTTCAAGCAAAAGACATTCAACCACCAAGGCAGTGATCACCTGTATCTATGCCCTTTTTGAGAATACTGCGTAACAGCTTCCTTCAGTATCCACAGAAAGCACTGCTAAGTTGTGAAGCTGCTTCTTTTAAGTAGATGCCATGCAGAAGCATCTGTCACTTCAGCTCACACTTCAGACATACCATTTCCTGGCAGGCGTCCTTTAGTTCTGTAATGTCCATTGTTGAACCTATATCCCACAAATATCACACAGCCATGAACTGAGATCTTCAGTTTCATCAATTATACTGGAGTGTTGACTGTCTGTTGTGGTCTATAATGGGAAGCGTAAGAAATAAGAGGTAATCACTGCTCTGCAACTGTATAGCTAACTAAAGTTTTATTATGGGGATGGTGTCCTTGGAGGAAAAGTAAAATGTGTTTGTTATTTATTTAATTTTGCTGGCCCAGTTAGTCCTATAGTCTATAATATGGCCTATTTCCAGGGGAATCACAGGGTGGTATACATAATCATTAAGGATAATTTGGCCAAGACATTTGGGAAATTCTTCTACTCTGTCTGTGCATGTTTTAGTCTCCTGTATAGCTGATTTTTTTTTTGTAGCCTATCATGAAAACATTTTGCAATAGTGTTACAGAAGTGTATTAGCTTGTGTTGATCATATTGTACACGTTTAATACACATAAATACCAGCACATTAACAATGGCTATGTTTATTTATCATTATAAGAAAAATGTCAATATATAGATGGACAGTGTACTTTGAAGTAGCATCCAAGCATGTGTGACATAAGAATAAATAGATCAGCTTATGTAGGTAGGTTGTATTACAACGTTAGTTAGGAGTATGTTATTAAAAAAATATTCTTGGGGAATACAATAGTCAAAAGAGTGTGTTTTGTCTGGGATGTGAAATGGAAGGAATATATACAGATCATCTAATTGATTTCTCTATTTGGATGTATTGGTGCAGACAACAACAGCTTGTTTTGTTCACTACACAGGTTCTTTTTGGTAGAGTGGTAAATTAGTAGGGTAAGATCAAACAGGTTTATAGTTTTTGTTCTATTATGGTCATTCCAGTCTATGCTGAAGTGTCCTAGAATGAGGATTTCATTAGACAGGACAATTGTCTTTGAGTCAATTAATGTTTTGAGTAAATGGATTTGGAGGTATATGCTATAAATCTATATCTTTAGCTATATCTATCCATGTCTCTCTCTCTCTCTCTCTCTCTATATATATATATATATATATATATATATAT
The DNA here is from genome assembly GCF_019279795.1 of Protopterus annectens. Taxonomy (NCBI): domain Eukaryota; kingdom Metazoa; phylum Chordata; order Ceratodontiformes; family Protopteridae; genus Protopterus; species Protopterus annectens. The sequence goes on along the minus strand of NC_056732.1, from coordinate 1,086,291,921 downwards.
ATATATATATATATATATATATATATATATATTCTACTATTAATTGTAGTTGAATATATTGATTGATATGCACAGAAGCAAGAAGTATTTCTGATTTGTTAAATGGAGGCACAGTTATATAACTTCTAGATACTTTTAGGGGGTTTTAAATACAGCGATGCAACACTACTAGCTCATTTGATTTTGCAATCAAGCCCTAAGTTTAGCAAAGCCTAAAGGCAGATTTTTTTCATCTGTAATAGTGGTTCATAGGTTGTTTCTAGGCTTTCAGTCCAAAGGGTAATACAGCAACCTAGCCCAAATTCCCAGCTGCCCCAAGCACTCTCTGGTTAAGAACATGCTCAAAGCCACACGGTAGGCAAATGAGGGTTGAAGGAATCAGATTCTGTACCACAGCAACTATAGCTCACAGTCTTAACCCTCTGTACCAATTGCTACACTGGCTTCTCTGGTAGGACACAAACCAAAAACTTTAAATTAGAAAAATGTTTTTAGCCATGTTTTAAGTTATAGCCAGCATGTCTGTTTTTGTTGAGATCAGCTAAAATTGTTGCAGTTTCATTTCATATACTCTTCTTGTATTCATATGTTGTATTTTGAGGATGTGGTGATGGATACTTGTATTGAAGTAGGTAGGGCCTAGATTAGTTTCAACATCACCACTGAGGAGGTGGTTAACAGTGGTATGTGATGTTTTATCACGTATTCAAGTTTTTCTCTTAATTTTAGTAAACTTATCATAATATATTTTTTTGAATTGAGATGGATTATTTTATGTAATAGATGGAATTACTGCAGCAACAAAGGTCAGAATTTAAAATTATGTCTAGGCTTTGGCAATTGCATAAAGTATCTACATCTTTTAATATGTTGTGATTGAAAAAGAGGGTGCTGATAACTGGCAAATATTCCTAAAAGGAATAGTATACGGAGTGCAGTAATAGTATCCTATAAGGCAGCAGAGTTTTGAAGTGGGGAAGTATTTGCATTTAGTTTATTTTGTTTTCATTTTGTCATTCATTTGTGTCTGAAAATGAATATATACTGTATATTTTATATGAATTACTTATACTGAAAAGTGATGATATCAGTGTTTAATAAAAGTAGCATTCCCGTACTCTGTGAAAGGTGTCAAAGGGCAAATGTATTTTTTATGGAATAATAGTGACCAGCATGGAATGTAGTAATGTTGCTGTGGTCAGTAAAACTCTTGCTATGAGCACTGATGTAACACAAGAGTTACTCTGGTTACATGAGGTGTCTGACTCACAGGCATGCTTTTACAACAGTCTATGAGCATAGCCAATGGAAAGAAAAGCACAAAAGGTGACCACAGAGTCAGACAGAAGAGCAGTACTGCCATGCACAGAAGGGTAGCATATGATGACTGAGAAAATGATCCACTGAGTTTGCTCAGTCCTCCATGTTTCAGATCACAACTCCCTGGCAAAAATCGCATGCAACCAACAGTCCAAGTAAGAAAAAACCCTCAAAACACATGCAGTCCTAGATGTGCAGTTATTGGGCAAATGTAGCAAAAGGTTAAAGAGAAAAAAAAAATTAAGTTGGGTACCCTCAAGATATAGATTTGCTCATATGAAGCACTGAGTGTCAATGCCTGTGGTAATATTTGGTTGTGTGTTATTGCTGTCTCCATATAGGAGAGATGCGTTGGCGCACAAAGTATATTGTTTTCGTATGTTCTCTAAAATCACTGCCTGACAGAGAAAGAACAAGACTTATTTGTCCATTAGTGATTATGGTATGAGAATAACAAAGTACTGGAATGTAGGGGTTCATTTACCTTATTATTCTGATTCCACGTTGGAAGAAATAGAGTCTCTCCTGACAGGTACTGGATGTGGAATAATAGTCTGGATCCTTGCTCATCCCATCCTTGGTGGTACATAGGCTGTACTACATCACCCTAACTTAGTTTGATGACAGGCTATATCACATTCCAGGCCTATATTACACTTCTTCTTGAATTCTCAGCAGACTTTTGCCTTACCTCTGACCTTTTCTGACCATCACCTTCAGTCTTACCCATACTAATAGTCTAACTCACTTCATTAGCCAAGTTTGTTTTAACGTGTCTCCACTCAGCCTAACTATATGTGGCCAAATTGAACTCCATGCTTCTTAAGATGCAGCCAGGGATATTATCAGAACACATCAATGGAGTATTTTTAGCTTTTGATAGCACTTTTAGGACTTGGTCTTGTGTGACAGCTGGAGGTGAGCCAGTTTCAGGTATGTCTTGAGGAACAGATGGAGGGGAGAGATAGGTAAAGCTAAATTTATCACCAGTAGGTTCTCTATATGTTCAGTCTCAGTAACCTTAAAATAATGTGCTACTACTGGACAGTGGCAACTCCTAAATGCTTTATCCCATGCATGGGTCCTCTTAAATTATCTATGGTATGATGTCAGTTATTCTCATTAGGGGTAATATGTAATTATCGACCAAGGGATGGGTAAGGCCAGTCTATAATCAAATGGGATAGGTTATTTTGAACACAAAAAGGAAACTGACTAGGCTTAAAATGGCCCACAAGGGCATCTTGCCTAGTAATTACCTATGAACCTATGAAGTTCTGAAAAATATACCTCATTACACAGGGTAAATGTACAATCTAACTTCCTTTTGAACTTAAACAAACATAGACTCCCCACCCCCCATTGCAAAGTTTTTTTTTTTTTTTTTTTTTTTTATCTAAAAATGTCTTTACATTTATCTTTAAAAAATATATAATTCATCAAGCGGCACTTTCATTCTCAGGCTATTTCTCATTAATCATTTTCATAAGAGTCAGTGTCTCTAACCCTCCTTCATTTAGTTCTACAATTTTAATGTACAGTATATCTTTTTCTGCACTATTTGTAAATCCATCTACTTTTTAGCTGAATACACTATCGCCACATACCCAATCCTTCTTCATACCCACTTCCTCCTTCTCAAACAATTCAGTGTCATTTCCTCTCTCTAGTATTCAACTAGCAAAAGTCACCTCCTCCTCCACCCTCTTTCACTACCTCTGCATCTACCCTACGGCCTGCCGCAATGGTGAAAACAGATGAGGATATTCTGAGATGCCCTGGCCAAATTTCCCCTTGTAATATAAATGGTCTTCCCTGAAGAGAGGCAACTAGCCTAGTGGGATTAACCCAATCAACAAAGGATAAAGAAATAAAAATATGAAAATAAAACATACTTAAGTTCATACTTTTAGGACTTATGTAGACAGTAAAACTATAATACATGCAGGCTTGGAAGCTTGGGTAAGGGTTAGTTTTTCTAAGGAATATAAAGAACAGGATGAATCCCATTTAAAGAAGGATACTATAAAAGACATGAAGAATAGTATACCTCGTGGCATGTTTTATGGCAGTTCTACTTCATTTTGCTGAAATATATTGAAAGCATTTGACAGAAGACACATTTGACAGAAGACACAAATGACTAAAATGTCCTTGGAAACATATTTGATAAAAATATTAAAGAAACACAAAGTATCAATACAAAAACTTAAAAACCTATTAGGCAGCATGTTCTGTTGTGCCCCACACCTCCACATGCTTGCGCCCAACACCCCCACATGCTTGTGCCCCACCCCCACATACTTGTGCCCCACACCCCCACATGCTTGTATCCCACAGCACTGAGTAAAGCCCTCTTCCCTATTTCATGGTATGAGGAAAAAGGCCTACCCTTAACAAGGGGTTGCAAGGGTCTTGATCCTCCACCAAAATTAATTAGATTTTAACATTCTATCTTCTCATTTTTTAAGAGCAATTTAGAAAGAGTGTTTCTTTCCTAACATTTTCCTTAATGATGTATATATAACCTGAAGTATTTATGTGTTTGTCCAAGCTACAAAAGGAGATTTTAATAAAAATACCCCTCCTCTTTTTTAAGAGCTATGACTTATTTATCATCTGCCACAACTACTGTTAACTTAGACAGATGGGGTCTAGCTTAATATCCTAAAACTTAAAGCAAGAATCTTAATATTTATGAGTGTTATACCTCCCTTTTGCTATTCTATAGTGTCAGTAATGGAACAAGAATCTAAGCAGCTTGTGGAGGAACAGAATCAGCAGCCTTCTCATCTTCCCAACATCAAAACAGAGTGGACTAGCTGATGAGCAACTGATATTCTGGTGTTTAGTGGCGAACAATTATCATGGAGTTGCATTCTAATGCTAGTAGCTCATTATAAGCACCACAAAGATGACCCGACACTATCTAGAAATAAGGACTGTACAATTATACAGGCATTCATTACACATGCGGTGAACAAATGCAGAGACCATGCAGATGGGTACACCGAAATTATGTCTTGTGGAAAGTGGTGAGCTTTGCATAGTTATGGGGGGCACAGGGGCAGGATCATCTGCTCACTCTGGCCAGGGGAAGCTCTGCTGGATATGTTGGCACTATAACTATACAGTTAAGACACCCAAATATATGTCCAATATGTGTTACACATCAAAGTCAGTCCCATACACTGATAGGTATCAGCACACACTGATGATCATATTTATTTATTTATTTTATTTTACATTTGTTTACCAGGAAAGTCTGACTGGGCATGGATCCCACTTTCAGAGGAGGCCCGGGGAGAAAAGATGCACAAAGATTAGTACACCAAATACAGTAAATACAATACACATGTTAATAAAGTACAGTAGAGAGTCAAAAGTTAATAAAGTAGTTTCAAGACCAAGAAAGGAGCAAAAAGTAAATATACAATAAGGAGCACAGTGTGTTACAATAAACAATACAGTTGAAAGGAGATATTGTTATGTCATTTGGTTACATTCATCAGTGGCTAGTACTGTAAACACACACTCATTAAGAGTATAGAAAGGAGTTGTTGCAAGCTTTCATAGAAGGTTAAGGTATGATATGATCTAATTAAATGAAGCTACCCTGGGTCAGAACAATTACATAACCAAGAACTATTTAAATGGGACCGAAGGAGTTTTTTAAAATTGTTTCTGTTTTCAGTGGTCCTAATATCTACAGGGATGGTATTCCATGGACAAGGAGTCCCCAGAGCTATTGTTACTTTGCCTATATCAGCCAGTGCTTTACTTGATGGATCTTAATAGGCGTTTGTTAGAGTAGATATTAAGTAGACCTTGAAGAGCAGGAATTCTCGTGGGATAATATAGAACTTGGTGGGCTATTGTAAGCTGGTTCTATGTGAGCAGGTTGGGTAATTCTAGCCAGGATAGCTGCTTGATTGCCATGCAGTGACGTGTCCTGAAGGGTGAGTCAGTAGCAAACCTAGACATTTTATTTTAACAGGTGTTTAGTTTGTTAAAGTCTGCTTTGTTTAAGTTGATGAGTATGGGGGGGGCATGGAGGAGTGTGGATAGTAGGTGGGTTCTTGTGATGATGGCTTTACTATCATTGGTGAGGTAATTTTTGCATCTATATAGGGTTCCAAGTTTTTATGGACTTTCTTTACTGTCTGTGCAATGTGCATATTGAATTTCATGTTGTTGTCTATAATAACCCTGAGACATTTGGTGTGTTGGACAGGTGTGATAGGGGTGTTATTGGCTGAGAATATTGTGAATGGTGGTATGGGGTCTAAGGCTCTAGTGGGATAGAATATCATTAGCTGTGTTTTATTGGGATTAAGTATTAGTTGAGAGTTGGCTAACCAGGTTTCAATAGCGGTAAAGGACTTGGAGTTGAGGAAGTGATGGAGTGGAGCAGATTAGAGTAGAGTCAGTGTACTGGACTAGAGTGGCATGCCAGGAAGCTTTGTGGAGTTGGTTGGTGAATATGTTGAAAATAAGACGTCCTTGGGGACCCCTAGGGTGGCAGGTAGGAGGGGAGATAAGGAGTTTTGCCATTTTACTGCTTGTTGGCAGTTGGTGAGATAGTCTTGAAACCATGCTAGTGTGGAGTGGCTAAGATTAAGATTGGAGAGAGCAGAAAGGAGTTTGGGATGGGAGACAGTATCAAATGCTTTGGAGAGCTCTAGGAATACAGTGGATACTAGGTTACTATTGTTTCAACGTTGTTGTACTATGTTGGTAAAGCTAATAAGGGCTGTGGTAGTACTGTGATTGGGACAGAATCCATGCTGGGTATTGGTTAGCAGTTTATTAGTGAGGAAATTATTTGGGAATGTATACATTTTTCAAGTATTTTAGATAAGAGGGATAGAATGGCAATTGGATAGTAATTAGATATTACCTCCATTGTGGAGTGGTATTATATGTGAAATTTTCCACAGAGAAGGAATGCGCTGTTCTGATAAAGAGCAGTTAATGAGCATGGAGACTGGGTAAGAGATGGCTTTGGTTGTGATCTTTAGAGATTCTGCAGGTAATTTGTCAGCAACCAGGATTGTGGATTTAAGCCTGTTTAGGTATTTATATATTGTGCTAGTTGGGACAGGCTATAAGGAGAAGAGGTTTTGGTCTGCTGGCATGGAAGATAGGTTTGGATGTGAAGTGGTCTTTTCTGGCTTGTTGGCTGTTGGTGAAGCACCCACCAAGAGGAGAAAACGCTGAGAGAAGAAAGGAGCCACTTTTGAGACTTTAAGTATTTTTCCTCTGTTTATTTGCTAAGTTTTTCTGCATAGCCGCCTATTTTGAGCATTTTCTGGCTTGTTAAATTTGATTTCTGCATTAGTAACTGTATTTAGAGCACAACCTAGAGCTGTTTACTGAATTTCCTGTTTGCACTTATTTTTAAAATCTTTTTTTTCTCAAAACTTGCATTTTATCTGTCTTTGGCCTAGCACTCTTGTGTGGGGTCATTTACTGCACTGTTATAACTTGCTGATACTTGTTAACCTCTGCTATCTCTGAAAAAACAATAACAAAAAAAATCTTGCTTTTTCCCACTTTTCTGAGATTTAAAAAAGTTCAGTTATAGGCTTGCTGTTCTTGAACTGTTTGTAAGTTTCTGTGAGGCCATTTTTTGCTTGGGCTAAAGGAAAGTCTCCCTGTTGATCAGTGGCAGTAAAAAACATTGAGCAGCCTGCCTGCCCCTGTGGGGGTGTTTACTGACTTGAAACTGTAGTTTTATTGGCCATTCTGGATCAATTCCAAAACTCCTTCATCTTCCTCTCTTAAAACCTGGTTGCCTCATGGTTTTGGCATCTTTTCAGGCTTGTTGGCTGTTGGTGAAGCACCCACCAAGAGGAGAAAACACTGAGAGAAGAAAGGAGCCACTTTTGAGACTTCAAGTATTTTTCCTCTGTTTATTTGCCAAGTTTTTCTGCATAGCCGCCTATTTTGAGCATTTTCTGGCTTGTTAAATTTGATTTCTGCATTAGTAACTGTATTTAGAGCACAACCTAGAGCTGTTTACTGAATTTCCTGTTTGCACTTATTTTTAAAATCGATTTTTTCTCAAAACTTGCATTTTATCTGTCTTTGGCCTAGCACTGTTGTGTGTGGTCATTTACTGCACTGTTATAACTTGCTGATACTTGTTAACCTCTGCTATCTCTGAAAAAACAAAAAAAAAATCTTGCTTTTTTCCCACTTTTCTGAGATTTAAAAAAGTTCAGTTACAGGCTTGCTGTTCTTGACCTGTTTGTAAGTTTCTGTGAGGCCATTTTTTGCTTGGGCTAAAGGAAAGTCTCTCTGTTGATCAGTGGCAGTGAAAAACATTGAGCAGCCTGCCTGCCACTGTGGGAGTGGTTACTGACTTGAAACTGTAGTTTTATTGGCCATTCTGGGTCAATTCCAAAACTCCTTCATCTTCCTCTCTTAAAACCTGGTTGCCTCGTGGTTTTGGCATCTTTTCAGGCTTGTTGGCTGTTGGTGAAGCACCCACCAAGAGGAGAAAACGCTGAGAGAAGAAAGGAGCCACTTTTGATACTTTAAGTATTTTTCCTCTGTTTATTTGCTAAGTTTTTCTGCATAGCTGCCTATTTGAACATTTTCTGGCTTGTTAAATTTGATTTATGCATTAGTAACTGTATTTAGAGCACAACCTAGAGCTGTTTACTGAATTTCCTGTTTGCACTTATTTTTAAAATCGTTTTTTTTCTCAAAAGTTGCATTTTATCTGTCTTTGGCCTAGCACTCTTGTGTGGGGTCATTTACTGCACTGTTATAACTTGCTGATACTTGTTAACCTCTGCTATCTCTGAAAAACAAAAAAACAAAAAAATCTTGCTTTTTTCCCACTTTTCTGAGATTTAAAAGTTTAGTTACAGGCTTGCTGTTCTTGAACTGTTTGTAAGTTTCTGAGTGAGGCCATTTGCTTGGCTAAAGGAAAGTCTCTCTGTTGATCAGTGGCAGTGAAAACATTGAGCAGCCTGCCTGCCCCTGTGGGAGTGGTTACTGACTTGAAACTGTAGTTTTATTGGCCATTTTGAGTCAATTCCAAAGCTCCTTCATCTTCCTCTCTTAAAACCCTCTTTTGCGTGGTTTTGCGCGGTTTTGAGCATAGCGCAACAGCGGGCAGCGCCGCCTAATTGGGTTTAAACTATTCCTGGCTCCACAAAGTCTGCTCTTCACTTTTTCCCTTAGAACTGCTCTATCTCTCAATTTAAACACCATATTCTCATTCTAAGGCCCTTCACTTGTCCAATTAAGTAATCCTACAAGTTAGCACTATTAAACCATAAGCACTACTTACTCTTATACTCTCTACGATTACCCTGTCCTCTATTGGTCCATCTTAAATTCAGTTTCCCTATTACTCTAGCATGTCCAAAGGTCAGTCAATGATTTCCTCTCCAGTTCAGCTGGTGAACCTGGGAATTTTGAGGCAATGTTACAACTGTTTCATGTACGTGGGCAACCCTCTCCTCCTCCAAACAGGTTCAAATATATGTGAGAGATGCAACTATTTAGCCAAACTGGAGGCTGAGCTCTCTCATCTCAAAACTGGTGTAACCAGTCAGGAGGAGAAGGTAACCTCACACAACACAATTCCAGTATCACATAGTCCCACCACATCAGCAAACCAAACACATAAATACACAAAAACATACTCGGAGGCTCTAAATAAAAATCTACCTAAGCAACAGAGACCTCCAAAGCAGACATCCAAGCAAACGCTACCTCAAAACAAAACACACACAACACATAACCCACAAAGTCAGTGTGCCAAGCAGCCACAGCCCTTAAGGCTGAATAACACACCTGATACTCTTGTTATAGGTGACTCTATTGTCAGACACACTGACGTCCCGCTCACCAGACTGAATAAAGAGAAGGTCACAGTGAGCTGCCTGTCGGGTGCTAGGATCCACACATAACGCAAGCACTCAAGTCACTCCAAAGCAAATACAAATATGACTCATTCATTGTACATGCTGGTGTGAATGACCTGAAACGTACCTCCCTGGACTACATGAAAAGAGACATAGAGGAGCTCTCTGATCATGTAGCCCAGGCTAGTATGACCCTGACCTTGAGCAGCATCTTACCCTCACCTAGAATGATGCCACAGTACAAAGACAAAATGATCGATTTTAACAACTGGCTAAAATTTTGGTGTCATTCAAAGGGGATCCAGTGTCTGTCAGCCTGGGATGACATGCTCGACAGGCCACGTTGCTTCGCTAGGGACAGCTTGCACCTGTCACCACTGGGCTTCCGGATATTGGCAAGGGCTCTTGCCACCCCCATAGTGCCTTTTTTAGGCAAGGCTCAAAAGTCAAACCCACCCCCATAGACAGCACAAGGAACAAGAAACTAAGGGTAATGCTGCTAAATGCCACACGTCTTAACCTCAAGATGCACGCACTCGAAGCTCTCCTCAGTATGGAGAACATCGATATCTGTGCAGTGAAAGAAACCTGGTTCAAGGCTCCAGAGAGCACCCCAGCACTACCAGGCTATACCTCATATCATGCTTTTCGGCCCCAAAACCCGGACCGAACCACAAAAGGAGGGGGAGTTTCCATATTTATCAAGGATATCCACACCTCCAGGTTAGTGGCATTGCACGAAGTATCAGAGACCATCCATGTGCAACTAACAGTGGGCAAGACTGCTTTTCAGTTTATAGCATCCTACAGACCACCCTCTCAAAGTCAGGAATCCCATTTGGCTTTCCTGAAAACATTGAAGAACATGAAGATCTCTCTGAACACCATTATATTGGGCGACTTCAACTACCCAAACATTGACTGGAAGCACTACTCAAGCCCCAGCACCTTAGCCCAAAGATTCCTGGAAATTATAAACTCAAATGCTATGGAACAACTAGTCACCACTCCCACAAGAGGGGACAACATACTAGACCTGATCATTACCAACATGGGGACTCTATGCTCCACACCAGAAGTATATCCCTCATTGGTAAGATCAGACCATAAATTAATTTCACTGGATGTCCACATCCCGACCCCCCCAGCCCAGAAAACCACAGTGAAAAATTTCTCAAAAGCGAACTTCTCACTTCTCAAAACCGAAGTGGAATCCTTCAAGGCCCCAGGGCCCGTGGAAACTACAGCCCAAACTGCAGAATCCTATATAAATGCATTCTACGGACATCTCCAGGAATGCATGGATCATGCTATCCCAAACAAAACCAAGACCCAATCATCCAAAGTCAGGCATCCAGTCTGGTGGACCCCTGCCATAAATAAACTGCACAACAGAAGGAGGACGCTACTACATGACAGAGCAAAATCCCTAATAGGGAAGGCATCTCTGATCAGTACTAGCAAAAAATTACGATCCCTCATAAAATCCTCCAAGGCCAGCTTCGAGAGAAAAATTGCACAGGACACCAAAGACAATCATAAGGCTTTTTCAGTTATGTTAGAAACCTGGGATGCAACTCCCAGACTTGTTCTGAGTTGATTCTAAATTACAAAAAATACACTGAACCCACAGACATCGCCAATATCCTGGCAGACAGATTCAGTGCAAACTTCTCCCCCCCCTCCCCCCAAAAGAGCAAGGATCTATCCCGGCAGAGGGCTGCCTCCCAAACATCTCAGATGCTCAGGTGAAGGCTGCCCTCTCCAAAGCAAAAAACACTGCTTCCATGGGACCAGATGGCATCCCAGGTTGCGTCCTACATGAACTACAAGAGGAACTAATCCCTCAAATAAAACCGCTATACAATCTCAGCCTCACTACAGGATATGTGCCCACAGAATGGCGTACAGCAACAGTGGTCCCACTCCACAAAGGTGGAGCCTCTACGGACCCTGAAAACTATCGCCCCATAAGCCTGACTAGCTTAGTCTGCAAGGCTATGGAGAGGATCATCATGGAGCTCATAAACAAAGACATTGGGGACCTACAGACACTAGATCCTACCCAGTTCGGCTTTGTCAAGGGCAGATCCTGCCTTTTGAACCTGGTTGACTTCTTTGAAACAATCACCAAAGCCATAGATGAAGGGAAGGTAGTCCACACAGCCTATCTGAACCTTGCAAAGGCATTTGACACAATACCCCACTCGGGCATCATAGATAAGCTATCCAGCTTAAATATAAACCCCTATGTCACAAGATGGGTCACAAACTGGCTCAAAGACAGAACCCACAGAGTGAGAGTTGCTGGAGCCATGTCAGACTCAAAACCAGTCACAAGTGGCGTCCCACAGGGTTCTGTCCTGGGACCACTCTTGTTCGGTATATACTTTTCTGAGGTACAGGCAAACGTGGGAGGACTATGGCTCACCAAGTTCGCAGACGACTGCAAACTGGGTGCCATAATCAACTCTCCAGCTGACACAAACATCCTTCAAAAAGGTCTCACAGAGACAGATAATTGGTGCCAGCGCCATGGTTTAAAGCTAAATGCCAAAAAATGTATAGTCATACCCTTTGGCAAAAACAATGTGCCCACAAATTACCACATAGGCGGAAACCCATTAAGTACAGAGAAAGTTATTAGGGACCTGGGGACCCAAGTTGATAGCAATCTCTCCTTTAAAAACCACATTGCCAAAGTGGTTAGAAAGACCTTCTACATAACCCACCTCATCACGAAGGGTTTCACATCTAGATCAAGAGAGGTAATCGTGCGCCTTTATTCATCCCTCATCAGGCCCATCATAGAATACAATGCCCCTTTTGGGATGTACCTTACCCGACACCTGCAGCAATTAGAAAGACCCCAAAAGTATCTCACCAAGAGGATCAAGGGTTTCAAACAGATGCCATATGCTGCTCGGTTAAAAAAACTCCAGCTCTACTCAGTTGCATACCGCCTACTTCGAGGCGATCTATGCCTGACATACAAAGCTATGTCAAATCCAGAATTAATGGACATGCTCCACCTCAGTAAATCTAAATCCCTTAGAGCCACATGCTCGAGGGACTTGAACCTCAGCACAGAAATAAATAGAACTTGCTGGAGGGACAGGTTCATAACCCAGAGGCTCCCTTCGCTCTGGAATAGAATTCCAGTTCATGTGAGGCAGAGCACCTCACTAAATCTCTTCAAGAAGAATCTCGATAAGTGGATGGGGGATCGTAGGTTTGTCCCAGGGATTACTCCCGTGTCACTATTAGACAGAGGCACAGTAAACTAAACCTTAAAAAGGGCACAGTATACTCAAATCAAGGGGTGGCTTAAGCCATACAGAATCGGGCTAGGCTTAAAATTGCTCCAGGGCAGATAGCCTAGTATGAACCTATGAACCTATGAACCTGTGGTAGTACTGTGATTGGGACAGAATCCATGCTGGGTATTGGTTAGCAGTTTATTAGTGAGGAGATTATTTGGGAATATATACATTTTTCAAGGATTTTAGATAAGAGGGATAGAATGGCAATTGGACAGTAATTAGATATTACCTCCTTTGTGGAGTGGTATTATATGTGAAATTTTCCACAGAGAAGGAATGCGCTGGTCTGATAAAGAGCAGTTAATGAGCATGGAGACTGGGTAAGCGATGGCTTTGGCTGTGATCTTTAGAGATTCTGCAGGTAATTTGTCAGCAGCCAGGGTTGTGGATTTAAGCCTGTTTAGGTATTTATATATTGTGCTAGTTGGGACAGGCTATAAGGAGAAGAGGTTTTGGTCTGCTGGCATGGAAGATAGGTTTGGATGTGAAGTGGGAGAACTACAATTAGTGAGGGTTAGGATGGATTTGGTGAACCATTCATTGAAGTGAGTGACAATATTATTGGTGGTGGTGTCAAAGTTTGGGGGTAGAGTACTGGTCTTTCCTGGTTGTATGGTTTTATTAATGGCAGCCCAGAATTTTTGTGGGTTATTTTTGTGTTTGGTTTGAATGCCTACATGGTGGTTCCTTTTGTCTGTCCTAATTTTTTTTGGCTTTGTTTCTTAGTTTCTGGTATGCCTGTCTATTAGTTTGAGTTTTATTTTGACACCATGAGTCCCATGCCTTATTTTTTTGCTTTAGTAGTAGACTGGTGTCTCTGGTCAGCCAGGGGGCATAGCTGGATTTAGTTCTGACAATTCTGATAGGGGAAAGATGATTTAGAATGTTTAGAAAAGTGTTATTGAAGTCATCTACAGCACTTTCCAGGGGGTGAGATGAGAATAGCCTCCAGCTGTATTGATTAAGTGCAGATATGAAGTCATGGGTTTTGAAATAATTTGTATACCAGATTTGTTGGAGGGTGGAGGATATTAATGGATTCACTTGGTGTCTAATTATAAACGTGGGAAGGTTGTCAATGAGGGTGTCTGGTAGGGAGCCTGAGAGGTAGGATTGAGATTGTCTATTAGTAAGGATCCATTCTGGGATAGACTCCTTTTTTGATGCTTTACCTTCCCATGTTATGGTTTTGATTAGTTGAGTGAAACCATGTAGGTTAATGTGGTTAGTGGGGTGGAGCAAGTTACAGGAGGACCAGTCGGTATTAACATCACCTAGTATGATTGTTTCTTGGGGAAATTTTTGGGATATCCAGTCTAAAATGGATTCTACTGTGTTAATGTTATTGCCGGGGGTATATAGGTACCACTTATATGTAAGTGTTTTTTTAGCTGATTTTCAGTTAGTGAACATAGTTTCTGCATTATTGAACTTGGGTTGTTTGGTGGCTAACAATTCAATGGTCAGGTTGTTTTTGAAGAGGAGAGCAATGCCTCCACCTCTTTTGGATATTCTGACTTGTCTAACAACATTGCAAACTTTTGTTTAGTGGTTTTAGCCAGGTCTCTGTGAGGAGGACTATGTCAGGAGTGTAGACTGCCAGGGTAGCGTGTAGCTCTGGGATTTTTTTTCAGTATGCTCCTTATGTTTATGTTGAGTATAAGGAGATCTGTTGATTTTCTGGGAGAGGTTAGAATGTTATTTGTCTGGTAGCAGGCGGGTTGTTATTGTTCACAGGGCTAGGGTTTGGGTGCACATCTCCACTAAGTATGATTTGGGATGCTATTTGGATTACAGTTTTTAGGCATTTGATTATAGATGTCATATATTTTGAGGAAATGTGGTTGTTTAGTTGGTGTGGGGTTACTTTGAATGTTGCAAGCTCAAGATTTCAGATGTAGATAGAAAGAAATATTACAGAGAAGGCTGGTTTATTTTGTGAATGGGTAGGGCGGGTAGTGAATTTAGTCTGAAATTTTGACTTGCTAGTGCAGTGGTAGGAGGCTAAGTATTAGGTGATGGCAAGGCTTGTTATTAATGTAAAGGTTAGGGGCCACATTTTCCTCAAAATGTTGCTGTATTGTGAAGTTTTAGTAGGTATCTTTACAGGAGTGAGTAGGGATTTAGGTGTGGCTATAGTTTATGTAGGTTGTGATTAGAATGGTGGTATTAGGTAGGGGGTATTAGCTTGATGAGATAGTACAATTTGGGTATTGTATGAGTGAGGTGATGTGAAGTGAAGGTAGATGGTGATGTGGCTTGAAGAGAGTGAGAAGACGAGTGGCTATGTAGAAATGAGTTTGGTATGAGAGAGAGGCTTAGGGGAGTGGCTAGTTAGGTATAAAGGTCAGGAGCCTGGGGGTGGGTTGGAATGGGGGTAGGGTAGGTGAGCAGTGTGAGCCTAAGCTTAGCAAAGGGCAAACGGAGCAAGAAGAGCCAAATTCCAGGTATGTGCAAGTAAAAACAATCAATTGATCTGAACAAGTGGCTTCTTAGTAGTAAATGTGTTTGTCCATTAAGCTATAACACTTGTTATTTTAGATATTAGTAAGACTGCCCTGGTAATGGCAGCTGGGAGTCTAAATAAATGTATATAGTAAATTCAAAGATATCTTTAGTCCATTTGATCTCATCTATAGGGTTGTCTGTCTTTTGTAAGCAACTCTCTCACCAGTTCTATCTGTCTTGTCTGTGTAACTTCTCTGTTCCTGTTTAATAATCTCGCTGCCACATGTTTATGCTGCAGCGCAAATGTGACTCAAAACAGCATTCACGTTAAAGACTCCTATTTTATTCACAGCTGTTTAATTCACTGCAGTGCAATCTGCTGAGCTAATGTTCAATAGAATATGCTTTGATGAACCATTAAATTGCTTTTAAGGATGTACTGGGGCACTGGAAGTAGAAATTTAGAGTTATCCTACACATACACACACACACACACACACACACACACACACACACACACACACACACACACACACACACACACACACACAAACAGAGTCATGTCCCCAGTTTATACCTATGATGTTCTTCTTTCACATAATGAAATACAATGCAATTTCACTGAAAAAGTGGTTCAATGTTCACTCACTGAACCATACACACTAAGTATATAGTTACAGGGAAGTAACAATAAATTGAAGTCGTAATAAGAATTTCAAAACATTTTAAAGTCCTAAACTCATATGTTTTGATAAAAAAATATTTTTATTATAATTTTTTTTTGGGGGGGGGGTTAAGTTACATAACTAAAACAGAGAATGCCAACAAGAAAATGCCTATGAAATAGTTTAATGCATAAAGTCCTTCAGAACTGCTTTGCAATTCTGCTTAATGAAATGTGGTATTATAAATAACTGATTTATTGAGTGTTTAAGCACACTGTTACAGTGTTACTAATGCAGACATTTGAAGAACTGAAAAATAAAATTATCATAAATAAATATACAGCAGTAGCAATAGCATGTGCCCCGATTAAATAATTTTACCAGACACTCTGCTTTAATATTTCAAGAGTATTTGATAAATTTGCATATAAAACATGCAATATTACTAACCAGAAAGATGTAGCTGTTAACAGTCATAAATCATCTGTTTAAGGTCTGTTTAATGTGTTACTGGTTCTGTCTGCCAGAGCCCAGGTTAAAATTTAAGTTCTGATATAAACCCCAGTATTTTGTAGCAGTTCTGGTTTTCCCCAGAAATATTTGTCCCCATTAAAAAAAAACACTTCTTAAGCAAATGTTGTTTGTTTTTGAGGATGTCTCAGTCTTATATACTTTTAATTTACATCCTGTTAATTTAACAAATAATGTGATACTGAATATTTGAAATTTGTATTTATATAATTTGTCCTTACATAAGTAATTAATCAGCCTTCAAAATAATTAAATCTATGCAGCTGCTACACCCAAAACTCAGTTAACTGTAATTGCTTTGTATCCCTTAAAGTTTTACTTTTTTTTTTTACTAAACTCTAAAATGGTCTCTAACTGCTCTAGTATCTCCTGTGTGACTTGGCGAGATCATTCCAGTGCAATTTGTCTTAATTTGATATTGCATGTATGACTGACTTAATGTTTCTGGCACAGTATGTTAGCTCAATAAATTAATTGGTTTCATCTTGCCTCAGTATTATGTATTAGTTTTTTAGATGAACACTGTGTGTGTGTGTGTGTGTGTGTGTGTGTGTGTGTGTGTGTGTGTGTGTGTGTGTGTGTGTGTGTGTGTGTGTGTAATGTTTCATATTCATTCTTTCCATCAATAGTAACTGATGTTAAATTGCTTGTAGATGCTTTTTTTCTTAATGTGGAGAACCAAGGGGTTTGCTTATCTGAATTAGTGGCAATCTCTCCTGCAGCTGTTTCTGATAAAACAAAATTGTCCTGCAGCTTTTGATGTTTACTTGTTCCTGGTCAAGATACTAATCTACCCCTAGTGTGTACCATCATTACTCATTATTACATTTAAACTGCTTGCCATCGGAGCAGTTTCTTGTGCTCTCATCTTCCTAAACTTTTTGTTTTATATAATGCTAATTCATTGCACATTTATATATTCCTGGTAATCTTAGCAGTATGGATCTTTTTTTTTATATATTTACATATTCCTGGTAATCTTTGTAGTTCAGATCTTCATGTTTTATGTCAGTTAATTATGTTCTCTTAGGATTGTATAAGATTATTTGTTGTGTGCTTTCCTGCAATGGCATCCAAGTATTAGCAATGAATTTTTTTCCTGTGCAGTCAATTAAACTCATGACATATCTGCAAAATCCTTCAGTTTCATACATCCTGCACTTTTTCTATAATATTACAACCCATTTGTACTCATTTAGCAGATAAACAATTCTGATGATATGGTACTATAATGTTTTTTTTACTTATATTTACAGTTTCCAAGAGAGACTGATCCCATCTCAAACATAATCATGTTCAGATGCTAGTCTTACAGTTTGCAGATTAACTGCTCAAAGGTTACAGTGATATAATCAGCACAAGGGTGAGGCATCAGTGATCAAAATTAGGCTGGGATTTGGCAGAGATGCTCACTGTTTAATGCAGAGCTTGTTAATCAAGAATTTATTTTAGCAAACGTATTCAGGTGAAACAAAAAAACGCATACCCTGGGAAACTGCAGCTCCCACTATATGCAATAAATACATTTCTATACCCAAAGGACTGCAAGCACTGACTACTTAAACTAAATGTGAGTGTATTTCCCGAATATAAAAAGTAGGTATCTATCAGTTTTTCTACTTGCCACAATAACAATTCAGAGCAGATCTTACTAAAATGTAACTGAATCCATAGCAAGTAAAAGATAAAATAAAAACATGGACAAAATGAAGATCAATAACAGCAACTGGGTTCAGGAAATAAAGATTGAAATAAAAAATCACCAATACATTAATAAAACAAATGAGTATTTATTGCAATACTAGTATATATTTTACTAACTTTAATTCAAATGGCACCTTTGTCAGTATAAATAAATACATATAGTCAATGTGACTATATATTAGCTTTAAAAATAATTAAAATAGTGAACTAATTAAATCAATTACTTATTTACAATCACACAAACATTTAAAGACAAACTCAAATTAAAAACAGCAAATAAATAAAATTGCCAAATAATGTTTCTGGAAAGGCCAGACTGTTTACAGTGGTATAACCATTCTGGTGGACAAATGCAAGAGAGCAGAGAAAACAGATAAAATCTTGAAGATAAATTCTTCAGGCTATATTATATAACTGTATATATAATTTGTGTGTCATTTTATTAAGTTTTAATATAGCACATTTTTTCTGGTAAAATTGTGCTTACAATATTTCTCATTACAGCATAATTTTTGAAATTCCATTTTACATGTTGAAAACTGCTGGCCACTATATGAGACATAAGCGAATACTTTTTGTATAAACTGAATAAAACAAATGGTAATTAATTTATACATGGTCTGAACAAAAGTTAAAACCTTTGCTTAATACAATTTCACTGCACTTTAAATTCTGTAAGAAGTGTTATAATAACCAGATCAGTGTTCATTTAACACCATTACAGAGTTCATTATTAAAATTAATAAAGTTAATCAGTCTTCCGTTCAGTTATTTATTCATTGACATATTTATTTTTAGCAGTGTTTGCCTGATTTACCAGCTGAAACTTTGGTTTCTTTTAGAACATCTGTTTCATTGTTCAAATGGATGCATTGACTACTGTTGATGTGTCCTCTTGATTTTCCACTTAGATTTTAATGTTTTCTACATTATTAGACTACATTATTAGATGATCATTAGACAAAAGTTCTTTAGCAAATTTCAGTTTTATTATGCAGTGTAGTACTACTGCATGCAAACTGACAGCCACCCAGTACAGAATTGTTAATGTCTGAGTCACTTTCCAAAACATTAGCAAACTGCGCCTGAAAATAATTCTTACACATAAAGGGCTTGAAAGTGAGTTCCTTACTCTGATTAAACACATGCTACTAATCAGAAAAATCCCTAACATACATTTTCATTTTGTACCATATAATTTTTCATCAAAACTTATCTTTTTATAAGATTTATTTAAAAACAAATATTTTGCTGACTGAAGATGAATTCCTGCTATCTTGAAACCTAGAGTTTAACCTTTAAAACAGCTTCAGTTAACACTATATCATCTAAATCAGTTCTATAGGCTGTAAAGTTATAAAACTCACCATGGCCTTCACAGCTTAACAATGTGCAGATCCCTGACAACTATTTCTGTTTCACATAAGCCAAATTCCTAACAAGCACCTAATAGAGACTCCTAGCTTATAATATAGACATTTCCAGTTTATCAGACAATGTTGTACAATCTAGCATTTCTTCATTGTTCTAACACAGAAAAGAAGTGAATACTTAAACAAATTGCAAACACTTTATTTATATAAAATGTTCATCTTCATGTTTATAAAACAAACTAATCAATTGTAAACAAAAAGTTCCTTGATGAAAAGAGTGACTATGAAAGCAAATAATGCCAGAGGTGTTTTTTAGATGTAAAACTTAAAACAATAAGGCATATCATAAAATGCTAGTATAGAAATGCTAACTTTTATACACACACACACACACACACACACACATATATATATATATATATATATATATATATATATATATATATATATATATATATATATATATATATATGTGGGTCTAGAACATTTCACTGAATGCACATTTCACTGAAAGTCAAATTAGTGTGCACTTTTCACTGAAAGCTCGATTCACTGAAAACTCAATTCACTGAAACACATTTCATTGAAAGTTATATATGGCCTTTTTCCCCACTGTAGTGCAATCCTGAAGTTAGTATATATAGTAAGGGGGGTGTGAGGGGCATAGCCCCCCACATATTTTAAATATTTTGAACTATATACATGGATACTTGCAATTCCAATACATTACTCTTTTCCAAACATAATATATACTTAAAATATGTACCCCCTTACTATATATACTAACTCCAGGGTTGCACTATAGTGGGAAAAAGGTCATATATAACTTTCAGTGAAATGTATTTCAGTGAATTTAGTTTTCAATGAATTGTGCTTTCAGTGATTTGTGTTCAGTCATTTGAGTTTCAGTGAAATGTGCATTCAGTGAAATATCCTAGACCCATATATATATATATATATATATATATATATATATATATATATAGCTGCACTCACATCTTTTCTCGAGCAATTCATAAAATCAGACAGCATAACACTGATTTGAATATAATTAGTTAACTGATGAATTATGTAATAAGGTCATAGCAAGTATGTGCAACTCAGTGTATTGCTGACTGATTTTTATGAGTTACCTGAAAAAGTATACAAGTGTATCTATTTATATCCAAAAGCTAGCATTTCTAAATTCATGTTTTCGTGTATGGTTTATTCCTTTAAATATATCTGTAACAAACATCTGTGGCTTAATTTGCTTTCGTAGTTGCTCTTTTCGTTGCAGAAGTTTTTGTCATTCAGTTGACTGTGTTTCTTTTCTTAACATGGCATTTCTTACAAAGATACCGTTTTCTCTTTTGCTTCTTTTTTTAAATAGCATCTTCATTCTTTTCTGAAGTTATAATGAAATAAATCCATGACAGCTCTCATGAAGACAAACAAATAAAAATGGATACAATGAGGCACACTGATGGCAAACATATTCAGCACACAAAAACTGGAATAAAAAAAAAAGAAACAGTACACCATCAATAAAATAAATAATGATTTATCTTAGGAATATAATTCAAATGGTCCTTTCTCAAGACAAATACACATAATTAAAGTGAGTTTAAAGTCATTTAAATAAAAGACATGACTCAGCCAAAAACAGCCAACAAACTAAATAAAACAGCTGATGAAAAAATCACATACATTCTTAAAGACTTCAGATAAAACGGTGAGTGCACAAAATAAGTAACATTTCTGTCGAGGTTTCTTTTTTTTTCGCTGGTCTGAGCATTTTCCATTTAGTGTTGTGGCAATATAATAATTTAATCTGTTTTGTCACTGGGTTTTGTGTAACAATAACGTATTTCCCAAATCACCACACTGGATCCTTTTAAAATGTCTTAAAATTCCCTAAAACACAAAATGGAGACAAGGTTATATTTTTGCCTGAAGTATTGTCTTTCGTGTGCATTTTATCAGTCATATGCTCAGAAATTCTTTCTTTGAATCATCTAATAGTTTCACCAGCACATAAGGCACTGCATTGGCAAGTAGCAATATACAGTAAAAATGTGGAACTATAATTAATGCAACTATTAAACATTGAGTTAAAAGAACTCCTGAGTAAGTAATCTCCTTATTAAAGAGCACACATTTGTACCTGCTGCAATGTCCACATTTAGTAGCATCAACATTAATACTGTCGCCATGTTTGTCAAAATTAAAGCTTAATTCATCTACAATGCTCTTGGAATTTAATGACGACTTTGTCCATTTTGTCAATGATTCAGACAACAAAGTCATGCAAACTTAGTCAGTCCAGTGATCAGAAATATGGTTAGTGAGGAAATTGATAAACATTTAGAGACAATTCCCCCAAGGAACAGTTTTGCAGAAACAAACTCCCAAAACTACAGTGTGGGTGCTAAATAAGGATAGAATTACAGTTTTCTTTGTCTCATGGAGATACCCAAAGGAAATGGCATCTCTCTTTGAAAAATTATCAATAAATCGAGCTTAAAATTCAATACCTACCCTACCAATGATGTTACCAGCCTTGGACATTGAATTGCAAAAAAAAAAAAAAAAAAACTGGCAGGAAAGTGGCAGCTATTTTTGTACTAGAGCACTTAAACTACATCTCCATAAAAAAATAGCAGAATGACCAAGTCAGGTACTAAACTCATCTTGTTATGGATGGCTTTGACATTTATCAACAATGTCTTAATTCAGAACTATTCAAACATAGGTCCTTTCAAATTATGTATGATACTAGCAACCCCCTGAGTATCACATGGAGGTAGGAAAACCTCACTTTCTAGGTAACTGAACTCAAGTGCATTGAATGGATACACTAATACAGGCCAGCTCTACTCAGAGCCTGTGACATCAAGGATTCTACCAGTGCCCACTCACCCTGTGGCCAAAAAGGATGTAATGTGGTCATGAGTGATTTAGTAATGAAACTGAAATTCTAGTCCCAACAAAAGGGTAATAAGGAATAAAATATCCTTATCATAAAAGAAACTCGTAATACCTAAAATATCCTTATCATAAAAGAAACTCGTAATACCTATCACATAAACATCAGATTTGATTAAAAAAGTCAAAACATTTGCAGTACACATATGAAGGAAACAAGACTGAATGTAACAAAGTAAGATTAGAAGTAGCTTGCTCAAAATAACATACCCTCCTGAAACTATGATCGTTTTATCACTTTGTTTAGCTATTTAACATTATTTATTAATTAGGAACAAATACATATCATAGTCCAATGTTCACCCATACCATAGTTTAGAAAGTATGTTCCAGTTCAGTATAGATAATGCATCACTACTATTAGCCACAAGATTTAAATCTGTAGAAGGGGTCATGAACAACTTTACAAATTAAAGTATTGTATGTAATGGTTAACTTGCAAAGAAGCCTAACAGCTTTTTGACAACTCCTTCAAAAAAAAAAAAAGAAAGAAACATGGAGGTCTATAAAGACCTGAGTATTTTGATTAATAATAAATTACATTTTACAGAACATGTGAACCATATAAGAACCAAATCAATCTTGGATACAATGATGAAAAATATTACTACCCAAGATAATAGATGTTTAACTGAATTGTATACTATTTATATCAGATCTACTATAAATACAATAGTGCTTTCTGCCTTTATAACAAATGTAATTTGAAACTTATTGAAAGAATGTAAGAAGGAAATTTCTACTGGCTTATACAGAATTTCATGATCCTTACCTACAGTCATGCTTAAATATAGATTTATATCACAACAAAGTTTCTTTAAGGCAAAACAATTTAAAACTTACAAATGAATTTGTTTAATTCTTGTCTGAGACACTCATTCACTAGTTCAAAATTACCTGCTCTTTGGAATCAATTACCCATTAAGATTAGAACCCAAGAATATATAGACACATTTAAATTAGGTCTTGGCACTTGAGTAGGAGAAAGGGTGTATGACCCTTATTTGATGGAATCAGTGTTCCTAGACAGTATTTCTATGTGAATGCTGTACCATTACTTATGATGTATGGCATTTGATTTTATTGGAAATAGTAGTTTGTGAGTTCTAACTCCTAGGATGCATTAAGCTAAGTTAGTGTAAGCAGGAGATGGTCAGGAGCATGGCCATGTACTTAGTAAAAACTGCTTTAAGTCAGTTTTAAATGAGTTTAGGCTGCAATTTAAAACACGGCCCTGGTGTACACACAGGATTTCTTGCTTGGTTGTTTGTTTGAATGTTCCTGTGATTCTGCTATTTATTCCTGCTAATTTGTTTCAGAGAGAGAGGAATGGAGCTTCATGCTTTTTAACACATTTTGAGAAAAGTGAGTTATCTGCTGAATTATAGGATTTAGACAGAAATTAGAATCTCCCAAGAAAAAAAATGAATAAATACTAAATTAAAACCCACAACACCAAATATGGAGGCCTTGACATAAATAAATACATGTAAAATTAATCTTTATTTATGTAAGACACAGTATGAGGTTCAAGGAAAGAAGAAAAGTGAGATGTCCAGTAAGTGTTAGGGTATATGAAACAGTGAATAAAATGAATGCTATTAGAATTAAGGAAACAGGAATCATGCAAGAAAAATACATTTTCAGTCTTATAAACTAATATATTCAATAAGCGGTTGTAAGCAACAACATGACTATAGTTTGGTGTTTAACTTCAGAGTCCAGAGTCAAAGTCACAGGCTGCACAGAAAACACCAGAGAAACCACTAGGAAAAGAAAAATGTAGCCGTAGACCAACTACAGTGAAGACAATGATAAATCAGTAGAAATTATTCACCCAGCCAAGACAACTAGGCAGATACTCTTGAACTGGGTAACAGAATTGGCAAGCCTGTGAAATAATGTCAGAGCTTAAAACATACAAAAAATGCACAGTTCAGCAGATATTATCAGACATTTCAAAAAGAGAAATCTGTGATATCCCTCGAAGTCTCAGAAAAAAAACAGTATGCAATCTATACTGGGTCTGGGTCCAAAACAAACCAAGAAGAAACTTTGCAGTGTAAAGGGTATGATGTTCACTTCCTGAATTATTTTATGTACTTAGTTCACTTAATAAAAATTGAACTGTAAAATATAACTGTAAAATACGTGCTAAAAATAATCAAACAGAAAATAGTAGATAGTCAGCAGTCATTATTATACTCAACTAGGATCGCTTGCTTGTGTGTTTTAATAAAGGATGTTCCATTTTTAACTCAACTGCAGACTACCTACTATTTTCTATTTGAATATTTTGTAGCATGTATTTTACAGTTATATTTTACAGTTCAATTTTATTAATTTAACTAAGTGCATAAAATAATTTAGGAACTGAACATTACACTCTCCACACTGCAACGTTTCTTCTTGGTTTATTAGCAGAAAAATTGCAGCAGCAGTTCAACAAATGGAGATTGCAACTGCAAGGCATTTAGAACATCCAGTGTAATAACTCTGATATATATTGCAGGCCTGTAAAAACTGGAAATTCCAGACAGCACAAGCAGAAAACAAAAAGGAACAGTACCAAGTTTAGTAGCAAACTATGAATAATAAAACAGGTACAGAAGGAAATGCAGGGATAAGAATGAAGATAAACAGGATTAAATTGGTAATTCAAAGCTGACAAGCTAAATAAAAGTTAAAATTCATGATGAAATTACCAAAGATAAGCATCAGTAGCAGGTAGTCCAACATAAGCAGTCTGAGTAAATTTCAAAGCTGCTCAGGGAAAAGCAACAGAGGAAGAATCAGTCAATAAAAAACAATGTTGAATTAAAGTCCAAAAAATGAACTAAATTCCAGCTGTTGGTAAAAATGTGCAATTAGTAGAAATAATAAGTCCTTGCAAAACTGATGTATATACAGAGCTGAATGCAGCTAGGCAGCCAGCTGCCAACATCTTGCCAAAACCATTATAGAAGTCAAAATTTTCTGTAAAAGATATAAATACAGTTGAGGTGCTCTCACCTAAGGCATCTAATTATCATACAATCTGGCTTGATCCCACTTGCTACATACAGACATCTTCATCTGGAAAAGGTAACCCATTATCACAAATAAGTCCCCTACCCCACTAGACACAACTGTTTTCCATTTCTTCATCATGGCTTTCTGAGATATTAATACAATTAAGGCCAAGAAGACCACTTCATTTCTGGACCATCTTCTTCCTGGCAATTGCCCAGTCCAAAGAAGAGCAGATGACAGAGCCACCTGATTTAGTCAAATTCTTTACATCAACCAAAAAAAAGGGTTGCCATTGATTAGCTCCAGTAAATAAGGGTCAAATTTCCCTCTACCAAGCATCTTTGGAGAGGGGTGGGGACAGAACCAAACACCTTTTTTAATCTAGTCAGAGTATCTATGAAGACATTTTGAACTAAAAGCCTAGAATCTATGAGACTGGGAAGCACATTGGAGTAAAAAGTATTACTTTGGTTACAGATGTAATCTAACAAAATACCTACATTCATTTTCCATTGTCATCTTGTTCTAGCATACACCTGAATTCCTGGCTCATCTATTACAGAGCCTATACATGAGGTGCTTTGTAACTGCTTTCTTAATTCTCAACACCACCACGAAATCCAACCAGTGTGACCTTCATTCAACAAGGACAGTCACCCACATATTGTTCCTAAGGATGCCTATTAACTTTCTGAATTTCAACTGAAGATAAAATTTGGCCCAATTCCAGACTCATATTGGAGGGAACGCCCTTTTATTTATACTTCTCCAAATCTTTTATGTTTCTAATACCATGATGGGAATGGACCTCATTTCTAAGTCAAAGTATGATTAAAGTTCACAAAATTAGTATTGTTTCAGTCTTGATGTTAGCCAAACGTGCTCTTGGCAGCACTTGTAATGTGCCCAGCAATGACTCCCTCTGCTGTTCGTATGGAGTTACATGTTTTGATAACATATCTAAATATGATTGTAGATTATTTTTATAAGACCCATTGTTCCTACTACTATTACTGGAACTGTCTTTATATTTATCTGTGTAGATTCTATTTTTTTCTGCCTCTGCAGATATTTTTTGTTTATTATTGGTGCTGCAGTAGCGTTGTTACCTCTCAGTAAGAAGCTGTCCGGTTCGATTCTCAGCTAGAGCGTCTTCTGCGTGGAGACATGCATGAATGGGCATATCTTCATTGAAGGTTGTGCATCAGGGCTGGTAACTCGGCATATAAAAATCAACTACCAATCATTAGCAGACCGAAGTTCCGCTGTGGCGACCCCTAACCGGGAAAAGCCGAAAAGACACAACAACACAACATTTGTGCTATTGCACAATAAATCCTGATCCATTATAATACTGCACATTGTTTTTATCATGTCTATCTTTCTGAGTGTTTTTGTTGATCTGTTCCCTCTTCTATACTCTTCTAACAGTGACACTTCCTGTCTTAATTGCTTTATAGTTTTCTCTATTCAATACTTCCATAATGACATTTGATTTCTCCCCGTCCTTTCCATTACTACCCTGTGTTCTTGTGGTAGGACTTTATCTGTTATGAATTTGGCTGCTCATTAATGCATCCTATTTACATCTGTTATATGGCATGAATCTCTATAGATAGTCCTAATTACTGCATTCATTTGTTTTATCAGACTTCTAACGTTTGGGCTTTTATTGATCTTCTTCTGTCTATTTCTTTCATTGGTCTTAATATGTCTATTTATCTCTATTAAATCAAGCAAATCTTCTCTTAGATCATTTTCTTCTAAACTGAGGGCACATTCTTTGTTCTCCATTTCCTGCGGACATTCTACAGACTTCCAGAGTGCCTTCCTGCGACATGTTCTCTTCAGTTTCACCCTGTGTCATCCATTGCTCTTTCATATGGGAACTCACTGGCCTATCACTCCCCAACTTTGGCTGTGCCACAGTTATCACAGTTTCCTGTTCTTATCCTTGCTGTATAGAACCAACTGAATGTTTGTACTGATTTCCTATGGGAGGCTCCAAAGTATCTTCATATGCAAATGATTAGATGCTTCCCACTCCACTTTCTCCTTAATTTGATTGTCCATTGCTCTATCCTGTTGTGCTATCTGAATTAAAATTTCTACACTAAATCCTTCACATTGCAGGTAATCCATAACCTCAGTTTCATTTTCTTTAACTTCTCCATTACTAATCCTCTTTTCTATTTTTCCTCATTGTTTTCCTATTTTTTTGTATTGTAAAATTTTCCATATCCAGGTATCTTTGCCGCTGCTCTTTTCGTATTGATTAGTTTTGCTTTCCCCTTTGCATAAATATTGCACCATTTTAAATCTCTTTTTCTTTCCCATGTCCATATTTTTTCTTCAGATGTCACCTGCCCCCCCTTATTTCTCCTTATTTTGGGGACTAGTTGTTCCATCTTGCTGTGATATAACCTGTGTTAGACTTTCTACACTGAATCCTTCACTTCTCAAATATTCCACAACTTTGGCTTATATTGTTTTAACTTCTACTTGACTAATCTTCTGTTCTACATTCTCTCTTTGTGATCTTAATTTTTTTTTATTTTGAAATTTTCCATATCTGGATGCCTTTGTCTATATTTCTCTTGGAATATCTTTGGAGCTGCTTTTTTGTGTTGATTAATTTGGCTTTCTACTTTGCATAAAAATTGCATCATATCAGATTTCTCTTTCTTCCCCATGTCCATATTTATTTTGTATACCCTTAAAACATCTCTAAATTTTGTTCTTTAAATTTTCACACTTCCTCAGTCACATCTTTTTCCAAATGGCGCAAGGTTTCTTGGTCTATATAGTGTTTTTCATGGATCTGTTGTATTAATTAACACAATATTTTATTTGAAGCTTCTGACAGTTTTTCTTGTGGAAGTATTTTTCTTTCCTCTAATTTCTCTCTTAATATTTTTGTATATCTTATGTGTGGAAATTCTGGGCTTCTTGCATAATATTAACAATGCATCATTTCTTTCTTATCGTCAATAGTCCACTGTATCATCGTTATGGCTCTTTTTTGGCCTATCAGTATTTTTGTGATTTTTTTTTGTGGGCTACTACTTCCTTCTACAATGGGGGGGGGGGCATCCTCCCCCAGGCCAGGCCTAGCCTCATTGTAGGAATATTTACATGCCTTGAGGATTTTACACTGTCATTTTTCCAGTCCTGGTACCACTGCGCCTACCAGGATTGGGCACTTTTTTCTCCTGGGACTTGTGCACCTAGCTATCTTCTTTATATTTTAAACCAAAAAAAGAGCACTAAACGTTGCGAGTCCTCAGTCTTCAGTTTATTACAAAATGCTAAGTGCATTCGTCAATGCCAGTTGACTTCATCAGAACCTCTGAGGAAGTCAACTGGCATTGACAAAAGCGCTTAACATTTTGTAATTAACTGAAGACTGAGGACTCGCAACATTTAGTGCTCTTTTTTTTGGTTCCAGTGTTTTATTTGAGCACTATCACACCACTTTATTTTAGTTTCTTTATATTTTAACCTATTTCTGTTCATGCTATATGCTATATAAAATGCAGTCTATATATCTGTGTCGTTTTGGTGAGATTTTGTAAAAACAGGGTCCACCTAATTAAGGTACTCAGCAAGACTTGAGGATGAATTAAATTCCAGCAATACTTCTTTCTTTTTGCTGATTTTATCATCTCTCCATTTGGAACTCCCTTTTTTAATTTCTCCAAATATTTTGGGTTTCTAATACAGTGACAGGAATGGACCCCATTCCTAAGTCAAAGTATGATTAAAGTTCATGAAATTAATATTGTTTCAATCTTTGATGTTAGCCAGAAGTGCTCTTCACAGCACCCACAATGTGCCCAGTAATGACTCCTTCTGCAATTCATATGGAGTTACATGTATTGGTAGCATAACTAAATATGATTGTAGACTCTTTTTTATAAGACCCGTTGCTCCTACTACTACCAGAACTATCTGGGTATCTTTCTTCCACATTGCTCTAGTTTCTGCTTGCAAATCCTGATATTTTATGAGTTTGTGTCTCTCTGTACACAGGACACTGTAGTCATTGGGTGTGGCGATTTCAATGATCAATGCCACTTTTGTCTTCTTTTCTTGGACTACTATATCTGGTTTTCTGGTATCTATCTTTTGAACTGCTGGCAATGGATGGGCCCATATGATGGAGACTTCATCATTTTCTATGATGCTTTGTGGCTCATATTTCCAGTGTCTTTCATCCACTTCAGTACTTTAATGTTTGCACAATCCCCAGTGCAACAGTCTTGCCACATTATTACGCCTTTCAGTATACAGTCCTTCTGCCATTAGTATGTCACAACCAGCAACAAGTTGTGCAACTGTTTCCAATTCTATTTTACAAAACCTACATTTGTCTGCTTCTCCCTCATGTTCAATGGACTTTGTAAACCAACATGTACGTAGCCTATTATCTTGTGCCACCAATATTAACCTTCCATCTCTTGGTTTGAATTTGCCTCTCCTTAACCATTCCTGCGTTCATTCCTGATCAACATGAGGTTCTTCCAGAAGTTTTCTATACATTTAGGAGCTGTTCATGGTACTTAAGGACTGGCATCCTCATTGATCACAACAGAAAACCTCACTTTCCAATCATCTACCTCCTCAACAACTGTCAGTTCTTCCAACAGTCTACTCTCCTCATCTTCCGAGTAGTTTATATTCTGCGTAGTAGCAACCACCAAAGGATGTAACTTCTTGATCTCTTAAACCTGTCCCATCTCCAATCTCCAGTCTATTGCTTCTTCAGACTGAAAGACTGTAATTTCAAACATGGACTTAAAGCAGCTTGACTATGGAAGTATACTGGGAATGACTCCACAGTCTCCACCATATGTATATGTGTGTATATATGGTTCTCCTTCTGAATCTCGAAATACTGAAATATCGAATTTCAGTATCTCAATACAGAATACCAAAAGTGCAGTTGTTCAAATCAACGGTTGATGTGTGGTTATGTTCAGAGATTCAGGTAAGCTTGTAGCGTGTAAGGGTTTTGGATATAAATGTGGTTTGTTTTAATTTTTTGGGAAGTTTTAGGATTAGGTAGGGATAGGTAGGTGAGAGTTTGTGTGTGTGTGTGTGTGTGTGTGTGTGTGTGTGTGTGTGTGTGTATGTGTAAGTGTTGAAAGTGGTGATTTTTATACATGTGTAGTGTGCATGTTTCTCGTGGGTATAAGTATGACAGTGTGTAACAGGAGTGTAGGGAGAATAACAGTAGGTTTATTGTTTTTTTGATGGTAGTGCAACCTCAGAGTTGGTATATAAGAGTAGCGGGGGTGTGGAGTGCAGGGGTCTTGCCCCCCTGCTTAAACATGTAGTAGTATGTGTTTTGCCTTTGTTTGTTTTTATGTTTTATGTTGGGGAGGGTTGGGTCTTTACTTGTGGTTCTTTATTTTCAATATTTTGAATGTCAGTGTTGTGATTTTTCATTTATATGGAAGTTGGGTATTCTGGTCTCAAGATACTGAAATTCGGTATTTCAGTATTTCAAGATTCAGAAGTAGAACCACACACACACACACACACACACACACACACACACAC
This sequence comes from Protopterus annectens, assembly GCF_019279795.1. Lineage (NCBI taxonomy): Eukaryota > Metazoa > Chordata > Ceratodontiformes > Protopteridae > Protopterus > Protopterus annectens. The sequence goes on along the minus strand of NC_056732.1, from coordinate 1,086,261,127 downwards.
ACACACACACACACACACACACACACACACACACACACACACATACTAATAAACAGATCCATTTTAGAATTGCATGTATCAGTAATTTGGAAGGCATACATACTTCTTCATAAAGAAGGACCCTCTGCTGACTGTTCTAACTTCAGACAAAATGCCATTCTGTCACCATTATCTAAAATATTGGAAAAGTGTATCCATTCCCAATTGCTGTAATGCCTAAATATAAACAATCTTCTCTCCTCCATACAGCATGGCTTTTGTCCCAACCATAGCACCACTACTCCTCTAATTTACTTTGCTGAGACTATTAATAAAAACATAAATTCCAGAAATCTAGTATCTTCCTTATTCCTAGACCTGTCCAAACCACTCATCACCACCACTCACCATAAACTATTACTAAAACTCCCCTCCTTAGATCTCTCCCTACCCCCTCTCCTGGTTTAACATCTACCTAACAGATAGATTCCAAGCAGTCAGATGGCAGCAAGAATACTGATTATTTTTACCCATTACTTTGAGAGTCACAAGGATCCATACCTGGAACCCTCCTGTTTAACATATTTATAAATTATCAACATACTGCTTCTAAGCATGCCACCCTTTTACAGTGTAAAGATGACTTTTCACTCATCTCCACAGCCTCTAAACTACAAAATTTACTCAAGAATCCCTTACATCCATAGAATCCTGAATTTCAAAACAAACAGATAGGAACTTCCAAAACCAAAAACAAACGTGGCAGCCGTAGTCCAATTTTAATGTAGCGAATTTCATCTCCACTCTCAAGCAATACAACTGGAATATGTAAAAAAAAATCTTCCTTTAGATGAGGCCACTCTTGAATTTAACAAAACCTGTACCAATAAAGTGAAAGAAAATGCTCCCACAGGGTAAAAAGTAGTTAAACTTAATCCACCAGCATGGGCTATCTAAAAACAGTAGGCAACTAATGGTGCCTTGAGACAAGACTGGAAAGCAAAGCATATCAACAAATCTCAGGAAAAACTTCTACACTACAGGCAGATAAGAAATAAAACCAAACACAGTATAAGGCATGACAAAAAAACTCCACTACTTTAATTTACAGTAGCCACACTAAAATAATTCTAAAAAAAATTCTGGTCATCTGTTCAAAATGTACCAAATCCAGGCCAAAGTCAACAACCCACTCCCTTCCTTATCAACAGTCACTAATAACATTAACAAACACTTACTTTAAGCTGTAGCCACACTTACCAAAGGCAACCTCACCATCAAACCAACACACCTCCAACCACAAAACCCCATGGAAACCCACTTCTCACTCAAACCTGTCCCCACCTCCACCATAGGAAAATATCTCCTAAAACTAAAAACGACAAACTCTGCTACAGATAATCTTCCTCCTGAATTTCTAAAAATTGCAGCAGAGCCTCAATTATATCCATTATACTATGTATAGAAGTACTTATAATAAGTGATACACTTTAATCGACAAAACAGATGGCTGACAGGTGTGCAAGACTGACGAGTCCTTGGCTGTGGAGACTACATCACTTCCCTGTGGACTGTGATATTGTAGTTAATATATATAATTAGCAGGGTGTGGGGAAGCAACCATTATGAACTAAAAGTCTGGAATCTCTGAGACTGGAAAACACATTAGAGCAAAAATTATTACTTTCTTACAGATGTAATCTAACAAAACACCAACATTAATTTCCCATTTTCATTTTGTTCTAGCATACACCTAAATTCCTGGCTCATCTAAAATTTTATAGAGCCTACCTATGAGGTACTTTGTAACTGCTTTCTCAATTCGCAACAACCACTCAACAGTAAGATACATTGCTTTTTTTATTTCTTAAAAGAACCTATTATTGCATCATTCTTGTTCAACCTTGTAATAGAAACAATTACAAATAAGATTCGCGTTTATATTATGTGATCGAACAGTGAAATGTTCGAACACGTAATAATTGACCCCTAAATATCGAAACACTGTAATGTCAAACAGCAAAAATAAAAAAAAACACCCAAACAAACCATTAAAACGCTCTAAGCCCCCTGCACCCCCCACACCCCTCGCTACTTAAATATACCAGCAGAGCAAAATTTTCCCTGGAGAAAGCAAATAAAGCCTCAACAATATAATTAAATTTTGGGACTCCCCTCAAATAGAGTTCAAAGACCTTGTCTTTGTATCCCTAAGCATCCTACTTCATTGATTGTTTTTGGTGGAAAACCATCTGGGGGGAGTAACTACACCCCATTGAAGTACTTGATTAGTTGAGCCCACTCCATTTGCCCTCGCTATGATTGGGGTTCACTATTCTCCCCACCCTAACCCCATTTCCCACCCATCCCACATCATCAACACTTATCCTAAGCTAATCTCCACATACCATCTTACCACCAATCACAAAACAGCTTACAATGTACACCTTTGCCCCTTCTTCCTACTCCCACTAATCACTTGCTACCTTTATTCTATATTTCAGCTGGATTTCTTCTACATTGCAACTCAACAAACCCTCCCACTTCACCCAGCTCACAACCAATCAAACCCTATCCAGCCCAGTATCACTATCCTTGTTTACATTTTCATTAAATGAACACTCACATAATATTTAGCATGCTATTCAAAGAACTACAATTCACTTCCTTCCTCTTTGTAGCACATATAACCATCACACACCTCTCAACATCAGTCTTTTGCCCAGTGCTCAGTCTATTGCTCTCAATAGCAATTACTCCCATATTTCATCCTGTATAGCCCACAACCTTTACAACCTTACTCATATCCATCTTTTCAAACAAGCATATATAAACACAACTAACCAAATCCACAACCTAGTCACAAAGAAAAAAATTAAAACCAACTGGCACTGTATATTCCAGCTATCCCTACCCAGTCTGCAACTATGTGATCACATTCACCTCCAGCCCAGTTACGACTACAATAGCCTCTCCCATAAAGGCCCACACACCCATTAATAATGTAACACCTCACTCCTGCAATTCGGGTATAACAAGTCTAAAATTTATAAACATTAACCTTAGAAGCATCTGTAACAAATTAACTGATATGTGGCTAAAACCTGAAGTCAAAGATACTGAAATTCTATAGTATCCTTTGAGCAGACTATATTTCCAAAAAAAGCAGGTGGAGTAGCTATTATATACCCAAAACACCTGAACATATCCCTTAATCATAAAAAGCATCCCTCATTCAATAATGCAGAGAATCGTATTGGCTTACTCAAGATAACTCTTATAAAGACTATCTGTATCATATCACGAAAAGCGCTTCATGCAATAAAGGATTTTTAGCTTTCAACTATGGCTGCCACATTTGTTTATCCATAGAATCCTGACTAGACAACTCACAACGCTTACTAAACCCAGAAAAAAATAAATTACTACTTTTTACCCATAAACATTCTCCCAAAACATAACAAAACAAAACGCTTGTAAAAATCACTTCATTAAACAGCACCCTGATAGAACAGGTCCATAACACCAAACTCTTAGGAGTCACCATTGATGACAACTTGAAATTTGCCTTACACTTCCAAACTGTTATTAAAAAACATCAAAACATAGGCTTCTTATATAGAACAAATCACTACCTAGCAGACAGAACTACAGAGACCAATAGCTAAAGCCTCCCTCCTACCTAACCTACTGTACACCTCCCTGCTCTTTACCAACCTACAAACTTCTGCTCAAACAAAGCTAGAACAATGACAATAAAATATCTCACTTTGCTGCAAATCACCTCTTTAGAGCTCATCACTGTTCTGTCCTTAAACCACTAAATTAGACTGAACTCCCACATCACCTCCACTATAGTCAGCTACTACTAGCTCATACTCTACCCCTGGTAAGTATCCAACACTAAAAGGCATGCTTCAGCACTACCACCTTACCAAAGCACTTCCCTCTAAAGACAACCTCCTCCTCTCTGTCACTAAAGCCCAGAAAACATCAGAAGCATCCTTATACTCACACCCTGTGGCTATCCATGGGGAAGACTGAATGAATAGATCAAAGTTAGAATCAGAGGAGCTGCAGCCAACTGGCACAGAGTGCTAGGGATGGTGTGTGACAGAAAAATAGCAAAGAAGATGAAAAGTAAAGTATGCAAAACAGTGGTGTCACTAGTGCTTCAGTATTGCATAGAAACCTGAGCAGTGAAGGCAGAACAGTTGAAGAAGCTTAAGGTGATGTCGATAAAGTGCCTGAAATAAGTGGTAGGATGCACAATCTCTGACAGGCAAATAAATAAGGACATCAGAGGAGAGGCCAAAGAGCCCCAGGTGCCGAAAAAGTGAAGAAGAACAGACTGCAGTGGTTCAGTCACATGTGCAAGAAAGCAGGTTAAGTTTTGGTGAAGAAGGTATGGGAGAAACATGAGGAGGCAAGAGAAAATTAGGATAGCTAGCCAAAGGATGGATTGATTGCATGACAGAAGACTTGCAACAGTTAGGCATGATTACTGAAGAAGGTAGTAGAGTGCCATTGAATCAAAAGTGGTGGTACAGTTGAGACAACACCCAGAACCCATGTAGAAAATGTGAAACAGGGAGAGGGTGATGATGATGATGATGATGATGATAACTATGCTGTACAAGGGAGATGGTCAAGATGAGTTAGGAGACTGGGAGTAAAAAAGCAATGGGAGTGGCTCAGGAATGAAGTACTCAGGGTCATGGACAAAGGTGTGAGAAAGATGCAAAAACAGATGAAGGCTAATGTGGCTTTCTGGGAATGTGAGTCCAAAATTTAGGGCAAATGAGGGGTCCTGCAGGAGGTGGAAAGGAGAAGTGAGGAGGTGATAAATGCAAAATACAAAGCTGCTAGCAAAAAAAGCACATCAATGATAGTAAGGTCATAAAAGGGTAAAGCTTATATGGAGTTGCAAAAGGAATCAAGAAGAGAGGCAAGGGAATTTTAGGACCATAGGATAAAGAAGGAAAAGAGAGACAGAGCTGGTATGACTGAGTAAAGATGGAAGGGAATTCAGAGAATACAGGAAAAACAGAGGCAGTGAACAAATACTTTGCTTCAGTCTTCCTAAAGGAAAGCAAGGAGAGACAGCCACATGAAGAGGGAGACAGGGCAGAATAGAAAGGATAATAGACAGACACCAGGACAGACAGGGTGGAGGTGCAGAGCAACTGATTACTCTAGGGCGGATAAATCAAAAGAACCAAATGGGCTACCTCAAAGAGTTCTCCAACATCTGGACAGTGTGATGCACACTCCCAAGGGAAATCTTCATCAAATCTCTGGCTAATGCAGAAGTTCCAGAGTACTAGATGTCAGTCTTGATTCTCTTGTATTGGGGGGGTGGGTTAGGATAACTAATTACAGTGAACAGTCTGGTTAAATGGTATGACACAAAGCACAAAGAGTTGTGGGGAGAGAGACCATGCCAGGAATAAGGAAAGTGACTAGCTGAGTACTGCAGAGTCTATCCCGGGTCCGCTGCTCTTTAATGTGTTTGCTTCAGATATCTTGGAGAATAGCAAACAGGCTCATACCCTTTACTGATGACAGAAAGATAGGTACAGTGCTGGAGAACATGGGCAGAGTTTAGTGTGGACTTTGGAAAGGATGAACAGGTAGGCAGAAAGGTGATAGTTGAGGTTCCATGCAAACAAGTCCAAAACAGTGCACTTAGGCCACAAAATCCCTGGTATGAAGTATCAGCAGGGAGGAGTATAACTGGTGGTAACACAGAAGCAAAAGGATCTGGAGGTGTTGTTCTTCCCAGAAATGGACCAGGAGAAGCAGAGTATGAAAACAGTAGCAGAAATAAACAAAATCCTGGTATGTACCCCCAGGAAGAGAGATTTCAGACGGAAAGCGATAATGCCTCTACTCTAGAGGACCTTGGTCAGAGCACACCTTGAGTACGGTATCTAGTTCTGGAGGCCGTATAATGAAAAAGGACCTTGGATTTCTAGAAGGAAGTCAGAGGTAGGCTCACAGAAAGATCTGTTACATGGAAGGGAAGGAATATGACTGGAGGCTAGAACAGGAACAAGTTTTCTCAACTGAGAGCAGAAGAAATGGGGCACATGATATTGTTGCACAAGATTGCATCAGAAAGATCTAAAGGGGGCATTCTGAACAGGAATGAGGCAGGAGGAAGGAGGGGGCACAGATAACAGACTGTAAAAACTAACTACTCTTTGAATTTCTAAAAGTGCTTTTTCACAGAAGGCATATTGCATAGGGAATTCACAAAGATATTCAAAAGGGTTTGAGACAAGTGGAAAAGGGGGAAGGGGAATGAAGAGATGGAGGAAAGGTAGAATATTAAGGCACTTAAAACACCAGACTAGATAATCTTACCTTTTCCTTCTACTGTCAAGTAAATAAAGTTTATAATCTACTTTAATTCGACCACAAAATTACCAAAGGAACATTTTGTCAAATCCCAGCAATGACAGTGTTGTGATCAGTTACCTGGATAGGTTTGGCAGGTGTTTCCTCAGTAGAGATCTACTGTCAGCTAAGTAGGCCATACTGTATAACCTGGCTAGTGTTCAACTCCAATGTGCAAAGTCAAGGTATTTAGACATGTCTGTACCTCTAACAAATCCCTGACAGCACTTCTCTCTGCTGAAATGAGGTATTGGCAGCACAGCTAGCTGGAGGTTTGTAAATAATTATATTTCATTTGGGAATATCAAACTAATATACATATAAGAAGCTTGTGTTACAAATGTATTAGAACTGTATGTCATGTGTGTATCAAACTGCTCTGTACAAATGTTTGTGTTGAAAACGTATTTGTAAAGTGCTGTGTTTAAAATGTATCCACAGTGTGCCCTACTGGAAGAGAACATAAATATACATTCACTATTGTAACTGTTTAAAAGTATATATTTTAACTGTTGAAACTGGAATACAGGAGGTTAAACTCAGTCCAGCAAACTTTATAATAGATGCTAAATGCTACCAGCTGCCAGCAATGGGGGTTTTGATCTGGGAACTAGAAGTTAGATGACCAGAAATTATGTCATTCTGCAAGCTATCCCAGCAGCAATATTTTAGATATCATTTTGAGAAGTCTCTCAGTGAGACAAAGCATTCTGCATTCTGTCTTGGACATGACAAGAAGAATCATTCACCACAACATCTGCTTGCTATAATGAAGTAATTTTCTAGGGAACAGTATAACTCTTGTAGATACAGCCAGGAATATAGTGAAGCTTAGTTTAGATTTAATTTTTCTTAATTTGTGTGAACCTGTACCGCAATGTTATTTTAAAAATTTGCTGTGGTTTTGACCTCTGATGACACTGTGAATATATACTTAGTATTGTCTTGTTCTTTTATTATTTATTATTAAACACATTTAAACCTTTCATTGTGGCTGATCTGTGTAAAGATATTTAAGTTTTGAGAGTACTTGCATACGTATTAGGTGACACTGTGTGGGCCACTCCTAAAAACCTTGCTCTTGGTCAAACTACCATTTGTATTAGTATTAATATTACACAGTAAAATTGGACACCATTTATTAAGGGCCCTAAAGTAGCTGATAAGGAGTGACTGGTAGCAGTGGTAACTACCTTATAGTCTGGGCAGAAGGGGGCATAGCCAGTAGACCATCAGCCTTTCCCAGGTGTGTGTGTGTGTGTGTGTGTGTGTGTGTGTGTGTGTGTGTGTGTGTGTGTGTGTGTGTGTGTGTGTGTGTGTGTGTGTGTAAACCAAACATCAAAGAGTGTTTGTGTCAGCTACCTGGGCAGGGACATGAAGCACTGGTTGGACAGAGAAGGTGCTGGAGATCTTAGCTTCATTACTCACCTGAGATCTCAACCATATAGCTGTACCAGTGGGGAGTCTTATTGGAGATCTGGAGGAAGAGGGAGAAACCAGCCATGGACTGATTGTGGTCTCTGTGTGCTCATAAGGGAAACTGCACTTGATGCAGAGAGCTGCATCTGGAAATACTGTGTGTGTACCTGTTATCCTCTCAGTGAATATCCCCCACTGTTGCCAGTGGTAAGGACTGAGGCTCCTTGATTACTGTTTGGCAGTGGTGGGTCATCAAATTCTGTTTGTAAACACACTGGCCATTCAGCACCCTTAACAAAGGAGAAAAGTAGGCCAAACCCTTATGATTAAGATGCTATTACCAGGCTGCCATAGCCCAGTTTATATGTAGCATCAAACATATATATTACTGCTCTCAAATCAAGCCAAATGAAAAAACTACAATACATCTATCTGATCAACACTACAATAGATTTACCTAATCAACGCTCTCTTTACTTATCCAGTTTGAAACACGAATTTGCCTTTGCTTACCCTATACATGTTGATATAGTTACAAATCCTGCTAAAACATAACATACTAACAACTCTTGTCTAACTACAGCTAACTAAACTGTCACTAAAAATAGGCAGTTAAACTTCTTAGCATTTAATAGCAGCTCAAACCATAAACAGCATTGTGTTTATAAACTGCGGGTAGCAAATGCTGCAGTTGATATAAACCTACATATATACCGGCAGCTAACTAGTCAAGAAAAACATAAACTTTTGACCTTTAGCACACAAACAAGCCACTGTCATTTAAGTAATACTGTTTAGTTGTAAGTATGCTAAACGTGCCACAATGACCATTGCCCTAGACTTACACATACCCTAATTGTCATTAAAATATCTTACAGGAATGTCTCCCCACCTGGTGCACTATGTCTTAAACTACAGATTAAATCAAAGTACTAGAATTACTCTTTATTAATATGTATCTGCAAAATTACAGTTAAGGAAAACTTCTGTTAGTATAGAGTTGCACTGATATATGTAGCACCCAATTTAAGTATCTAAAATACACACATTATTCTAGGCATGCCATTCAAACTGTCCACCCACCCTCACCAGACAACACATGATGGATCCTGACTGATTAGTATTTCACCAGGGAACCTTATTTTAAAGAGCAGTATGTTCACTTACCCACACTATCACCCAAAAATGGTTTGATGGATAACTCCTAGTAGTGCACCATACAGCAGTCCCACAGCACAGAGATCCAATCAAACCAGATATCAATGTAATTATAATTCAACATGGGTATTATATCTTAGCCACAGGAATAAACTTTCCACTTCCTTAATAACCCACTGCATCCTACACCAATAGATTAAAAAGAACAATATACATCTAAAAAAATAAACTGTAACATTACATCTGAGGTGAACTGTTGGTTTCATCCCCCAAAATGCCTTGTATTCCCTTAAAAGTGGTTTAGGATAAAGCAGTCCTCTCCTTTTGCTGCAGTCTTTTTCTAAATAGGGCAAATTCCACAGCCTCACTCTACTTTCACTGATCTTTCCAGAATTTGGCATGTCTTTGCCTCCCTCATCAGCCATCCCTCTTTTTTGAGACCAACTCAGTTGAAATGAAAAGTTCCACGGTTTTATGGAGTATTGCATAACACTTGACAACAACAGAAGGAAACAAGACCATTATTGCAGCTGGGGAAAGCAGTTTTTTTGACCCTGCAGAGATGAAGGATATGGATATTGGCAGTCTAACTCCTACAAATCTCACCAAAGCAGCCCTAATGACAGAATTTCTTGTCTCTTGACATAGAAGCAGTCTGTCACTCATCAACATTTAGTCATGTTTTCTTTCTTTTTGGCACAGGTAGCAAAATAAATCAGTACTGGCTGTTGAGCACACCAGCTTCCTGTAATGGGCCTATACAATTAGCAGTCTTGTCAAAGCAAGCTCCGTCAATGCAAGTTTTTGTACACTGCTCTGTCCGCACAAAAAAAAAAATAATAAAAAGAAGGCTTACAAGAAGTTTAGTCCATAGCTCTTCTTATGCAAGCTTCTTTCATGTATCCACACATTCACTACTCATTTCCTGATCCATATCTGAATGATACTGAATGAACTGCTGTCCCTATCTTTTACTCATGTAATGGAGTGATCCATGAACTGGCAAGGATAGTCACCAACAAAGTCACTTCAACCATTTATTTACACATCATACCCATATTAGCTGTTTCCCAAGATCCATTACCACTGAAGGCATGGTCCAATTCAGTTCCTGTCCAGCACTCAATTTATTTCACTTTTTGATCAATTGTGGGGAACCAAAAATAGGCAAAAAATATATTTAACTTTACCCTGTAGGAAACCGCCTGCATAGGGGTACTAGGTATAATGCTTGCATTATTAATTCAAGAATACAGCCATTATAAACTACCCAGCTTCAGTCTTATTATTTCCTAGCAAAAATAGGATGGAGATCAGAAGACTAAATTTTAAGCAGGTCCTATTTTGACCAGAAGCCCTTATATTATGAATTACTTGTGGAGGAGAAGTCTGCATGTCTCATTCATCAATACAGCTCCATTATCTGGAGTTTTATTCTGCTCAAAATGTCACTTTTGGCAAATATGTCTGAAAGGAGCGGGCTAGACAAAAAAAATAACCACAAAATTTGACCCTTATAATGGCTCCTTCATGCAAAGGAAAACCTCACCAATCATAGGAATCCAGGACCTACCCATTTATCCAGGCCTGGGGATGGTACATAAAAATGAGTGCCTGATGCCCAGTTGAACTAAGTAACTTTGTAAAGCTCAGTCCAAAAACATGTGAAACTCTACAAGGTCCCTATTGGGTACCATACAGTTGGGGATTGTGATAGAAGATGAGAGAGTTGCCTCAGTGCAATTGTGAGTTACCAAAAGATAAACTTTGTTTTTTACAAATATGCAACTAACAGATCTACTTTGTTTGTTCGAAAATACATTACATAGAACAAACAAAGTAGATGCTCACTTCAGCGAAAGTGCATTTCAACGAAAGTGCACTTTTGCTGAAGCATAGTCGCTGGATCGGCTGACTAAAAAACAAAAACACACAGAAAACATGTTTTGCGGGAGGGCAAGCCCCCCTGCACCCCCCATGTGGAGGGATGTTCCCCCCACACACACTATACTTAAATATACCAACTCCAAGACTGCACTACAGTGAAGAAAAGGGAATATTACCTTTCTGCGCTGTATTGTGATCTCCATACTCCATTTACGAAGTTTTGGTAGTTCGAATAACTGGGTTCGACCAAGTGGGTTTCAAAGTACTGAAACTTCATACAAACAAAGTAGACCCACAATGAACACCTATCCAGAGTATCCAGGCATGTTGGAGGCCACAGGAGTGGTGCTTTATAGGGGTATGTATGCATGAATGAGTTGCAAAAGAAAAAAGTTGCAAAACCAGAAAGTGTACATGTTAGACGTAGGCTATATATCATCTGTTTGCCTAATATGAAATCTCAGATAAAGCAAATGATATAAAACCATCCACTGTGAAGTACACAGAGGCGATCTCTGCCTAACACACAATGCTATGTCAAACCCAGACCTTTTGGATATGCTCCACTTAAAGAAATCCCAATCCCTCCAAGATACACGCTCTAGGGACCTAAACCTTGTCACCACAATAAACAGAACATGCTGGAGGGATAGATTCCTATTCCAGAGACTTCCCATACTCTGGAACAAACTACCTATCTACATCAAACAAAGCTCCCCATTAGCACTCTTCAAGAAATATCTTCATGATTGGATGGGAGATAGAAAATTCACCCTGGGAATCACTTATGTGGCTCTGCTCGACAGTGACACAGGAAAATAATTTTCTTGGGTTTCGAAAGCCAGAGTACCTTTTGGCTAGGCTTATATAAGCCCTAGGGCCAATAGCCTAGTATCTACCTATGACCCTATATATATATATATATATATATATATATATATATATATATATGAATCTATATATATATATATATATATATATATATATATGTGTGTGTGTGTGTGTGTGTGTGTGTGTGTGTGTGTGTGTGTGAAGCCGCGGTGGTACAGCGGTAACATTGTTCCTCACAGCAAGAGGTTCTCCTGTTTGATTCTCGGCTGGAGTGTCTTCTGTGTGGAGTCTGCATGTCCTCCCTGTGGTCGAGTGACCTCGAAAGACATGTGTGAATGGGTGTGCCTTTGCTGAAGGTTGGGCATTGGGCTGGCAATTCGACACCACAAAAATCTACTGCCAATCATTAGTGGACCAGAGTTCCACTGTGGCGACCCCTAACCGGGAAAAGCCGAAAAGACAAACAATATATATATGTGTGTGTGTGTGTGTGTGTGTGTGTGTGTGTGTGTGTGTGTGTGTATATATATATATATATATATATATATATATATATATATATATATATATATATATATAAATAAAAACCAGAAAGAGGAACCGATGTCTTGTGACATTCTGACATTATCTTGTTTCAAATTAGGAGGTGATTTATTGCGGCATAATAATTTCGGCTTTCTCCTATATGCTAACTACTGAAATATGCTGAAGCTGAAAGATGCAATAGACTTTATTGTAATAAATATGTAAAAGTGATGTAAAACAGTGGTCCACAGTTTATCAGTCAAGAATTCAAACATTTAGCAAAAGCTTTTGAGTTTCTGTAAACCAGCTCAAGTCCAAGACATCATCCATGAAGCAAGCAAGTGGAACAAGTTATCTAGACAGTGAAAATATGATGTAGAAATGTAATTTGTCAGACCAGATGGGCATTCTTTTAAGCAACAGAAATATACTTTCGCAAGATGTGTGTTCATCAGCTTCAGAATTATCGATTGGAAAACTGAGACTAAATTAAAAATATTTTTAAAGTTTACTGGTACCAGAAAGCAGAATGAAAGCCTCACAATTGCTGAGAAGGAAGGCAGATGAAACAGAATCACTACAATGACAAAAGTGCCAAACATGTATTTTGTGTACAAGAAGGGGAAAGAGACTGGCACTTGGTGTAACTCTGGGCAGAAGTCTCACATATGGAGCAGCTGTATTAAGTCATCAGCAGAGTCTGAAATCCTAGACTGTAAAAGCAGAAGACATGCAGTTCTGCAGAACAGATCACAGACATTTACTGAAACTATCAAGCCAAGTCTATAGGCCAAGCAGTCCAATGTCTGAGATGTCTTCATGTACCTGAGATTCCCGTAAAATTGATTTTAGCTGGCCAGATAGCTGACGCTTCGGAAAGGACTTCAGGAGGTGTCATGAGTTCAGCAAGCAAATATAGTCCGGGAACTGTTGCACTCCAGTTACACTGCTATGAGCAGGGATTGTGTACCTACCACTAACAGCTGCTGTATTAGGTATGGTAGATTTGTAAAAAAAGTCCAGATTCAGTGACTCTAGATAACGTTTACAGTTAAACTGAATTTCACTCCTTGGGTTTCCTTGTGTTGACCAGATGGTCTAGTGAGACAGAGACAGTCATCAGAGTGACAAAATAAGTTCTTTACAGAAGGCAATAGTGGGCCAAGATGCGTGATCTTGAAGTGAAACAGGTGAGGGCAGCTAGAATGGTATCAGATTTTGCAATGTTTTTGAATGAATGTGATAAATTGACGGACATATTTTTGATTAGGGGTTATCCAAATAGGCTGGTTTCCAAGGTTACTAATGAGGTTATATCTAAAAGAAAGGAAGGCATTTATTTACCCCTGTTATTAACAGGTGATAAAGTAACCTCTAATTAAAAAAAAAAAAAAAAAACGGATATGCCTTGATATGGTTGTTCCTTTATTTCAACATATAGAACTGATATAGATAATATCAACAATATTTTAGAGAACAATTGGGTGGGTTTTTTCCAACAATAAAGAAATTAGTGAAACTGTAGAAACAAAACTTCACTTGGTATATAACAAAGGTAGATCTATGAAATCAGTTTTGGAATTTGAAGCAAAACAGGATCTGGGCTTTAAAGTTGCAAAAAAGGAACTTTTAAGTGTGTTTTTTGTTTTCAGTGTAAGTACATATTGACGGGTGAGCATGTACAAATTAACCATCAATTACTGAAGGTAAATTGTTATTGTAATTGTAATACTAAAGGGTTAGTATATTTAGCATTATGTCAAAGTTACCCTGCTTTTTATGTGAGCAAAACAAAGAGGAAATTTAAGGAGCATATCTATGAGCATATGTATGACATCTCACAAAATAACAAAAATAGCGCCCTACTGAAACATACTGAGAAGTTTGAGAACTATCGTTTTTTATTTATGGGGTCAGAACATATAACGCTTAAATTCTGGGGGGGACTTTGGAATGATCTGTTAGAATAGGCTGAACTGAAATGGCAAATAAGGTTGAATGCTGTACCTCTCAGGGACTGAATGAAGCAACATGTATTATGAGTGTTTTGAAACTTGTCTTATATAGTATAGGTTTCTTCCTTGATTGTTTCTTATTGATCAAAGTTGACAGGTAGGCTGAGAAAGATTTTTAGTAGTGTTTCTAATATTTTTATGTGATACGTTTGTGTGTGTTTCTTTTTATTTTTTCATTTAATATTATTAGAAGTGTATGGTACCTTTAACTACTTTCTTTAATAATTGTTTCGAACTTTTGACTGGAAGCCTGATAACGTTAGTTTATTAAAAGTGTAAATGTGTTGATGCAACATCAGTTCTGAACAAGTTCCTATATTAGTAATGAAAGCACTTAATTGTTGGATAATTATAGATATTTGTTATTACAGTGCATTCAGTGTTGCCTGGGACTCTTGTCAGTTTTTCTTGTTTATACAAAGTATTTTGATATCAGTCTTCTCAGATCTCTAAGTATCTCAAACTTCAGGCCAACTGATTTGCTGGGGAATGAATGCCTCTATTAGATTATGACAGAGTAAGACTGTTAAATAACTATTTAGATTTAAACAAAATTCTAGAAAACTCTCCAAACCATAAAGCCCTCTAGAACTATGAAAGTGAACTATTGCAGACTGAAAAAATAAACAATGAATGGTACTTCTAATGACTAAAACCAAAGCCATTCTCCCAGTAAATAAACAACGCTCAGGGAAAGTACATAAAAATCCATAAGGATGTTTATCAATAACCAAGGACACATGACTGTTTGCAAAATAAATGACTGAATTAAGACTGACAGTGGCAAAGGGCTTAGATTTATCTGCAGCACAAAGGAAAGACCAGTGACAATTAAAAAGAAAAAGGCATTTCTAAGCAGAAGGCAATAAATCACAATCAAGTATTAAATATATGTGAGTCATAATTTAGTAAACAATTATGTTTCATCAAGTTTCATCCTGTCCTGCATTTATAATAAATGGCTTAAATATATAATCTGTCAATACCCTAACAGTTTTCAAGTTATTGCCATATGGCAAACTGCAGGTAGCAAGTGCAACCCAGAATCCAAGTTGTGTGAGGTTGTCAGGCCTTGCTAAATCAAATCACATGAAAACTCATCCATTTAAAAAGAACAAATACCAGACAAGCAAAATACAATCCACAGAGCTAGTAGGTGGAAATGTCTCTCAATACCGTGAGCAGAACTTACATCTTCCAAGGCATATTACAAATTGAAGGTGTACTCCAAATACAATTTGCAGAAATCAGTACTGCACATAAGCGGACAGGTGATCCGCTGAGGCGACCCCTAACCGGGAAAGCCGAAAGAAGAAGAAGAATACAGTTACTATAAGAAGAGAGGCACATTCCACACATGCAAAAGGGTGCTGAGACAGAGTTACAAAGTAACTGTCTAGAAGAACAACAACAGACCAGCCAAAAGTCATCACTAAGATGCCAACCCTGAAGGGCAGCCAAAGCTTAAATGCAGGCACAAATGATATGCCTGAAACAGGTTGCAAACAGTTAAAGACATAGCAAAGTTCAAAAAAGTAGCAAAACTAAAACAAAAATGCTTACTCAAACAATGTTGTTTAAGCACAACATAACAGCTGCAATAATCAGCATGACAGTATTTTGCCAAGATCCAGAACAGGACATATAATCAAACAATGGCAGAATTACATTTAAAACAACCAGCAGGACTGATCTGGATACAAATAAAGTTAATGTTAAAATCTAAAACATCAGGATACATTCGTGGTATCCTGGATATCCTGCATAACCAAACAGTTTGGACTATAGCACATAACAGACAGATAAGAACACATTGGTATATTCAAAGAGTGGGCATATAACATTTTAAAGCAAATCTGTTAATATTTATTAGTGGCAGTCCAAGACAACAATGAAGGCATATGTGGAGTTAAACACCAGTATACTTACTGGAAAGCACTGGAGTTAATTCCTGCCATGTAACAGCTACTGACATTTCTGCTTATGTTACTCAAGCATGCACATCACTGACTCAATAGCTGTTTGTCTTCCACTCCCCTATGAGGCCGGAATGCACCTGCACGATCCCAAACTGTCACAATGGAACCAATATTAGGTAATTGGGAATGACAGATGATGTGGCTTCTCTTAAGTCAAGCTGTTAAACAAAAATCTTTGTTTATATTTTTCCCCTAGCCAAGAACCGAGTTAAAACTGAGTGCTGCAGTAACAATGATTGTAAGAACCCTGCCTTCCAGCCCTACCTCTCAACCTCTTAGGGCATGAAATCTAGGCAAAGCCATAAATAAAAGTGGGGCAAAGGCCCAAAAATATGGACAATTTTAAATACTGCTCTAACAAACTTAAAAAGTTGATAGAATAACTGGTTTTGCATTAGTATTAATTTTCCGAAGGATATGAAGTCTGAAACTCAAATGTCTGTCATTATTTTCTAACTTCAGTCTTTAATGTTGTTGTTGTGTCTTTCGGCTTATCCCTGTTGGGGGTCGCCACAGTGGAACTCCGGTCCGCTAATGTTTGGTAGTGGATTTTTACGTGTTGAGTTACCAGCCCTAATGCACAACCTTCAACGAAGGCACGCCCATTCACACATGCCTCCACACAGAAGTTGCTCTAGCTGAGAATCGAACAAGACAACATCTTGCTGTGAGGCGACAATGCTACTGCAGCACCACTACCGCGGGTTAACTTCAGTCTTTAATGATTTACCCCTAATTTGCCAGAAAACCACAAGTTTATAAAAAACTGACCAAAAATATGAGGCCAAAATCTGGACATTCTGCAAAAATCTGTGCAGCTGAGAGGTATGCGTCCAGATGTTTTCTGAAGTTAAAATCAATAAAGAGGACTTTCACTGCTGATAAATACTGAAATACTGATAGACTACCATTCAAATGTGACCCATACATCCATGTTTAGTAAAATTTTAATGTGTTTTGAGTTCTTTCATCCCTCCAAAAATACAAAATGCAGCAAGTATTTATATGTCATAAACAGAAGTGAAAAAGCTAGTCCAGAGCATAAAGAATTAGCTACAAATCAGCTTGGGTACTTATCAGTGATTACACAAAAGTTTATTTGCCTTTTCTTTAGTCTTTCTATAGGTTATGGTCTAATGTAAAAGAAAAACAGATGGAGAGTGTGTGTATGTACCAGTAACAGCCAGAAGTGAGTAGAGTGCAGTAATGCATATAAGACAGCAAGCAGATCTAAAAATCATAAACACACACAGTCCGTGTTTAACACATATATAAAATAATGGCATTGCAAACAGTTACATATAAACACACATACATTCACACACTGTGTGTACTCATCAGTCAATGACATTATCCCAAATGTCTGTGCATATATCGTGGGCTGTATCTGAAAAGGGACAAGATCAGTGCACTTATGCGGTTAACAAAGTAGTAAATAAATAAATAAATAAAAATAAATATGTGTATATGTGTGGATGTATTCATCAGTAACATTCCAAAATACATGTTTTGGATTAACAGTAATGAATTTACTCACTTATACAGACACACACCAGTGAGAATGTCAGTGGTTAGGAAACATATACACACACACACACACACACACACACACACACACACACACACACGCACACAAGCACACATACACTAGAAAATATCATCTTGTGAGTGATAAGCATATATACGCTCAAACACATCAGATCTGCAATGAAGACTCAGCAATGAAACATAATACAGTGAAAAATACACAGGAAATATTTAACTCTTTACTGCGGTGGTGGTGCTGCGGTAGCGTTGTTGCCTCACAGTAAGATGTTGTCCTGTTCGATTCTCAGCTAGAGCGTCTTCTGTGTGGAGACATGCGTGAATGGGCATACCTTCATTGAAAGTTGGGCATCAGGACCAGCAACTCGGCACGTAAAAATCTACTGCCAATCATAGCGGACCGGAGTTTCGCTGTGGCGACCCCTAACCGAGAAAAGCCGAAAGACACAACAAAAACAACTAAGAATGAAAATCTTACTAAGGTTATGGCTCTTAACCAAGCTCACTAATCTTTAATCCATTTATTTTGCTCTTTGGTAAATTGTACAAGTACTTACAAGACTAACATGACTAACATTGTATCTGCCTGAGTTATTACCAAAACATGATTACCTGAACCCAGTTATGAACTACTCACATTCTGACAGTCTGGTAGGATTTTGTAAGACTAGCAGTCATTAACTGGTTTAAGACTGTCCTCTCAGGTTAGCAGAATCAGCAGTCTTAGGCTGCAATATTTCTGGCATACAGCCATCCAGCAATTTCACTAACCATGAACATTTTCCTTCTGTACAACAGCATGTCATTGCCTCTTATAATATACAGTCTCATCTGATTTACATGGACCATGATGGCAGCTTGGACTGACACTTTCTGAATTAAATTCAGATCTAGGACTCTCCTGAGTCTCTCCTTTCTTCAAAACGTCTAAGTTATTTGACTTTTTGTCACAGAATATATACTGCTTCACTCGTCTAATTCATAACAACTCTTAGCACTGCTTGTCGGTTCCTTGGAATTAATAAATGGAATGAGGTAGGAAGTGCCCATTTATATTCCTGTATTCTAAGAAGAATAAGTAAGATTCAGTTTGACTAGAATAATCTCACTTTCTCAAGGTATTCTTCACTGAAACATTCTCTCTGCTGTGACTGAGGACATTATGGACTTGAAGTAACGTATGGCAGTTCCCACACTTTGTCAACTTACTTCAATTCCCGGCTGGAAATTTGTGAACCATTACCAAACACTACTTGCTCAGGCAGTTTATGCTTGGAAAATGTATTTCAGAACTGTTATCTCTGACTGTGCTGTGTGTTATCGTTAACTTGAATAACCTTAAGATAGTTGGAATAGTAGTCTATTATAGGAACAGTTCAGCACCTTAGTGCTGCTATGGCAGTGAAGGAATTTCATTTGGAATTAGCTCCTCTTTTTTATTTTAATTCCTAAACATGCTACATATTCCAAAGTCATGAAGCTCTATTTATACAGACACATTTAGCTAATACATAATGTCACGTGCTCACTCACCTTGTGCTTTGTCAAGCCAACATGTGACTTGTGAAGGTTCATCAGCATTTAGTTATGCAGTTGAGGAGGGATAATGATTTTATCACCATTAAACATCAGACCTTGTTCATATAACAATATTTCCTACACAGGAAAGTAAAACTTTAATGCTGGATGTAACTACTGACACATACCTATTACTCTTTAATATTCTAGAGAAGCATTAATGTCCTAATTTTCTTAAGTTGCTGGCACTTGACAGTATCATATATATTTCATAGTTTTACGTTCTGTTAGATAGATTTACTAAGAAAACCATTCCCATTTGCCACAATCACTGTCAGTAGTTTATAAATAAGCCTGTATGGTGGAACATCAACAGACTCTACAACAGAAAGAAGAATATTTTAACAGTCTATAATAAATACTTTCTTCTCCAAAAAAGAGTGATCTAAAACTTTTACACAAGACCCTTAAACATACTTTTAGGGAATGTAAGGCTGTCTATGAACTCAGAGTCACACCAATATTAAGGACAATCACAAAGTCTTCATCAGTTACATCAGAAATGATAGAAATAACACCCCATGTTTTATCAAGCTCAGATATAATGTGGAAATCCATTTTATTTGGAATCCATAGCAAATATCCTCATTGACAAACTTAGTTCCAGTTTCACCCCTCCCCCATGCCAGTACTCTCTGCATTCCCCTATTCCAGTCTTCCCATTATCACTGTGGATCATGGGCTATCAGTTTTTTCAAAAAACAAAAGCACTAGTTCCATGGGTCCAGTTAGTACTCCAGGGTGTTTACTAGTAAGTATTAAGTACCACTTAGCTCCACCCCTCCTAAACTTATTCAACATGAATCTTTCTTCTTGCTGTGTCCTGGAAGTATGCTGAATGGCGTTTGTTATACTGTTACACAGGGATAGTCCTACGACTGACCTTGGTAATTATAGACATGTTTGTCTCACATCATATGCAGAGTATTAACATGCATAACTACTAATAAACAATGACATACAAGATGTCCTAAGCCTGGAACCACAGCAATCTTGATTTGTAAAAGGACAGTCTTATCTATACTTAGACCTGGTTGCTTTCTTTGACAGTGTTACTGACTGCCCATACTGCTTACCTTGACGTTGACAGCCTCTTCACTTACAGATAAACTTCCCATCTCAGGAGTAACCCACATGTAATTCACTAGATATCAGATAAGCTCACTAATAGAACGTACACTCTAAGGGTGAGTAGCACCTCCTCAGTTCAGAGAAAATTCACTAGGCGTGCCCTGTATAGTTCCATCTTATATCCTCCTAATCTTTGGTATTTACTTTTCTGAAGTCAGACCAGTCACTGAGAGACTGTGGCTAACCAAACTTGCTAATAAATGGACATTTGGTGCAACTGCAAAATCCCTGACTGAGACTTATTCTACAGTAAGGTCTGAACCAGACCAATACCCGGATCACCATTCATGGTCTCAGCCTAAATGTCAAAGAGTTAGCATAGTTATTTTGTTGAATCCGCAAGTCCATCCAGATTTATTTATTTATTTAACATTTGTTTACTGTGAAAGTCCGACTGTAACAGAGCCTATTTTCAGTGGAGGCCCAGGGAGAAATGCTCCAGATGCATGTCTTTGGAATGTGGAAGGAAACCAGAGGAAACCCACATGAATGCAGGGAGGACATGCAGACTCTGCACAGAAGGCACCTCAGCAGATAATATATCCTATAACCAGTACCCCTTCAGAAATGGACACAATTATTAGAGACCTGGATACTCATGATGGTAATGAACTGTGATTTGATCATAATATATTAGTCATTTTTAAAAAATCCTTTTTCCAAGTGCAACTTATCTGCTGCAGCATTTCTCCCATATTCAATGAGGTTTTTATACTCCCTCATTATTCTCATTCTCAAATACAGTGCTCTATTTGGGATGTATCTTTTCCATCTCCTGCACAAGCTCAAAACACTCCAAAGATCCATAACTAAGAGGATCTCATGATTGGGCAAACCAAATTATCCTGCGAGACTACAGGCCAGCTTCCTTTATTCTGATACTTATAGATTCCTAAGGGGTGACCTTTGTCTAGAATTCTAAGCACTGAAAGACTAGGTTGTCTCTTCAACCTTCTCCACCTTCAAAGAAGCAATGCTGTAACAAACACCTATGTCACAGACCTGAACAATCATTGCAAGATTAACACTTGCTGGCATGATATGTTTCGAACCCAATGTGTCCTTGGTCTCTGCAATAGACTCATCTTACATATATCAAACAAAGCAACTCCTTATCTACCTTCACAACTACTCTAAATGATTGGATGGATGATCATAAATCTATGCCTGGAGTATGTGGTAATGATCTTTTAACTAGAAATAATTAGTTTACTTATATTATATTCCGGTGAAGTGGCTATGCTTCCCAATGATCCTCTGGCCATAAACTAGACCATAAACTACATATGAACCTATGACTCCATCTAGTCATCCTGCCATCAGAACATCTTACAGTAACTGTATTTGTAAGTCATCTGTTGTAATCATTTCTAGGCCTTGTAACTCATTAACAGTTGAATATAATTGTGATATAATCTATAATATCTCTAATTCTTTCTCTTGCAGGACCTCTTTATATTATTTCAAATGTGGTCTACTGAGGATACTAGCAGTACACATAAGGTTCCCTTGCTTATGCTGTACTTGCAGGTCATATCACTGTAGTACTAGTGACAGCTTTTGCAATCTCGCAGATGCTTTGTATAATAACCTCTTAATGAGGCTTTCAGGTAGTTTGTGGTAATGCTTCTCCCATAAATGTAATCATGGAATTGATGACATTTGAAAATCACTACTAACACTTCATTTTCAAGCTGTGCACAGCAAGTCTTCGGGCCAAATTTATGAAGGCTTGCACGGAGTGTAAGAACAGTGTAAGACTGCAGACAGGTAATATGTCTGCCGAGCGATTCAACAATAGCCAGTAGGGGCGTGCATGAGGGCTTCTAAAGCTACTCTTGCACGGACAGTGTTATGGTATGCAAGTTACCTCATTTGCTGCTGAAAGCTATGCAAATGAGGTAAATTTGCAATCCAGGAAACACTAACCTGTCCGAGTAAGAGTACTGTTATTTGCAGAAATGTACTCCGTTGGTAACTGAATACCATTCTGCAAATAGCAAAATGGAGCAATGACAGCTCCAAATAAAAGATGCATCCAGTTGAGGAAACATGCCAATGGCCAAATATAAGGCCATTGGCATTTATACATGTTGCAAAATAATAAAAAATCGTTTTTTTCACCCCCGATCTCTGATGTTTAAGCGTAGCGCAGCGCCGCGCAAACGTGCGGCACTTTAAAAACCAGGAAAAATAAAATAAAAGCCAAAAATAGGCATTTTATTAAAACTATCCATCTGCCATGCAAGTGAATGGCAGGCTGAAGACAACATGGCTACTGAGTATTGTTTGCTAAGGGGGGAATCTCAGTGTGAGAGATGTAACCAAGCATTAGTAGACAATCCTATGCAAATGAGTATAAGGATAGTGAATCCCAATTTTCCCTGCCATGTGAACCATGTCCCTAGAGTGTAAGAGTAGGATTAGGGGAGTAACAGAGTAGAAGATAGGTGACATCATGAGGGGGTATGTATCAAAGACTGTAAGCTTATTGGAGCAGAGTGGCATGTGTTTTCTGTGAGTTACTCAGGACTGGAAGAGGTGTGTCTATAGTTGTCTGAACTGAAACCCAGAAACCGATGGTGTACGCTGTGGCTACAACCAAAGTTTCTTGCAAAGATGCTTACATTGTGTGCACGCGTGTGCGCGTGCCTGTAAACCCGTGTAAGCCTGTGTGCACGTGTGTGCACCCGTGTAAGCCTGTGTAAGGCTGTGTAAGCCTGTGTGCGTGGATGTGCACCCACTTAAGCCTGTGTAAGCCTGTGCATGGCTGTGTGTGCGCATGTGCGCTTGTGTGCGTGTGTTTGCACTTGTTTGCACGGTGCTGCCCCCTGTGGAAACAGAAAGGGAAAAGGAAGGAAAAGCAGTAGTAGGAAGTTAACCAAGGAGAACTAGCAGAGCTGCCAGGTGAAATCAATCAGAATCAGCCAATTGCACAGGCAGTACACTAGCCCAGCCCAGAACAGCACTTAAAACTCTGCAAACAACATTCCCCCATGTTTTACTCAGAAACACTGCAACACTGCAGTATACAAAGAGAAGCGAAAACTTAAAAAGCTTAACTGAGACAAAAAAATGTTAGGGGCTGCCATTGCTATTATAAGGCAACATGTGCAAGATGCTGAGGGTGGTGCCATTGCAAATGTTGCTGAGCAACCCATAGAGAGGAGACGGAGAAGAGTGTACAGACCCAGGGTAACCTACCAGGGGTTACATGAGCTGGAGATAGTGGAGCACTATACAGTGGACAGAGAGCTCCTGCAGCAAATTGTTGAGCTGTGCAGGCCACGCCTCATACACAGAACCAACAGAGGGGAACCCGTCCCAGTGGAAACCAAGGTATGTGTTGGCCTAAGAAAACTAGCAACAGGTACCTTCCAGAGACCAGCTGGTGATATGATGGGGATTTCACAGGCATCAGCATCCAGGGTACTGCAACAGTTCCTGAATGCCATGGCAGCACATGTCAGTGATCATGTATATTTCCCCAATTCCCGTGAGGTATTGGCCAGCAATATGCGTCTCTTGTAGCAAATAGCGGAATACCCTGAGGTGGTGGGTGCAATTGACTGTACGCACATACACATCAAAGCACCAGCTGGTGAGCGGGGTAGGGCCTACATCAACCGCAAGGGCTTCCACTCCATCAACTGCCAGGTCATGTGCGATGCCCAGGGCATAATACTGAATGTGTGTGCTGGCTGCCCTGGAAGCTACCACGTTTCCCATATCTGGCATCTGACGCAGCTGTACCAGACATTTGCCAATGGGGACATCCCTGATGGTCACCTAGTGGGGGATGCTAGATATGCACTGGAGCCGTGGCTGATGACACCCATCAGAAATGCACACACACCTGAACAAAAACTCCATAATGAGGCACACGCACAAACATGAAATGTAATCGAGCATGTGTTTGGGATGCTCAAGTCACGGTTCCGGTGCCTGGACACATCTGGTGGAGCCTTGCAGTACTCACCAACTACATGTACCCAAATTGTCATGGTATGTGCCATGCTACACAATACGATCCTGCAAAAACAGCTGCAGAATGAACAGCATAGGGCAGGGCCAAACAGCCCCCCACCATTGTCAAGGCCTGCACAGGCACAGCGTGACTCGGAGGAGGAACAACCTGAGCCTGCCCCAGTAGGCAGAAGGAGGCATGCCCAGAATGCCTTGGCCTTGGCAAAGAGGCAATGCATAGCACATACACTGGCTCAGTAGGAACCCTGGAAATTATACCTCTCTCTGACTCGCACATAAAATAAAAGGGATGCCTAACTTGACACTACCTGTTTCCAAACATGTATAGGGAGTGTAGTATGTGCATCTGACATAGGCAGCCCTGCAGCACCACCAGAGGCATGATTGCCATGTTTTAAGCAATATAAAGCAGTGCTAAGCAGCATCTACCAATACTTAGTATATGTAAACAAAATTGCCCGTGCCAACTAGCGCATTGTTGGGCAACGTTGTGCAATGTTTGGCAAGGTCGGGCAAAGTCGTGCAAAGTTGAGCAAAGACAGGTAAACATGCTCATATTAGCTTTACTGTCCCTTAAGCAGTCTGTTCTGCCCAGCATGAAAATAAAAAGCACTATGGTCACAGTACTGAACCACTAAGCCATGATAGCATTTCAGTAGCATAGACAAAGCAGGACAATTGTACAGTAATGCAAAAACAAAGAAATGCTGTAATATGCCCCTAAAGACGCATATCGCTAACCTCTCCCACAGGCCTATGCAGATAGAGAACATCAGGCCAGGCGGTGTGATGTGGGTTGTGTATGCTATGAAGTTGCAATCTAATATATGTGTCATTGGACTCTAAGAAGTGTAGTACAGTAGTATGCCTCAAGCCAGTACGATAGGCAACAGTACAGACTGAAATGGTGTACTGTACATAGCAGTGCAGTCATAGCAAATGTGTATAAGTGTCAGGTGAACCCCTCATCGTATGTACACCCCCAGTAACAATCAAGTGTGCCCCTGGGTAGAAATGTATAAAGAATAGCTCTCCCCCCTGTATGTAGAAATGTTGATAAGTCTATGCAAAGTGTCTCATGGAAGCCCTGCAGGCACAGCATGATCCCTGTTGATCTATGACACAAAGGTGAGGCCTGCTGTAAAAATACAACCTGATTTTCCATACACATATAGTATAACTGTCTATACTGGGCGTGCTCACGCACTCCAACAAATGTAGTGGATTTCATTCAGCATCACACAAAAAGGTCATACTGGGTATGCTCAAACACTTAAAAAACGAAGCAAATGTCAGCAAACAACATACTGAAAGGTCATACTGGGCATGCTCACACACTTACGCCAAATATGGAGGTGATAATAAGGGATCTATGGACAAATGTGGATAGACATCTCTACTTCCAGAAACACATTCACAAAGTTGTCAGAAAATCATGCTATGTGTTCACACAAACTGCCAAGGTCCGTGCATGTAGGTCAAAGGAGGTTCCCAGTACTCATCAGTCATCAGACCCATCAGAGAGTACCACAACACACTTGCGATGAATCTGACTAGGCATGTTCAGCAGCCAGAAAGACCACTGAAGTACCCTAACAAGAGAATTACTGGCCTCAAACAGTAGCCCCATGCAACAAGACTGAATGTAACCCAATTTGTACTCTGTTGCATACTGGCTACTCAAGAGATCAATGCCCAACAGACAGGTCCATGTCATGGCTACACTCAAATCTGTTCTTTGTTACAGCTCAATGGCACTAAATATACAGACCCAACTGATATTGCCAACATCCTGGCAGATAGGATCAGTGTTAACTGTACCCCCCTCTCACCCATGAAAGAGCACATCTCTATAATGGAAGACTGCACAGTTGCTGTCATTGCAGCTGCACAGGTAAGAAAACACTCTCCAAAGCCAGTATCACAGCAGCCACTGGACCAGATAACTTCACAGGCTGTGTTCCACACAAACCACAGAACGAACAGGCACCACACTGACGTACCATGTGCCATGTGCAGTCATAGCCTCACCTCATGCTTTGTGCCTGTTGAATGGTACACAGTGACGGTTATCCCACTACACAAGGGTGCAGACACCACGGACCCCAGGAACTAGAGCCCCATTAGCCTGACAAGCCCACTCTTCAAGGCCATGGAATGTATCATCATACAACATATATAAATTACATTTGTAATCCCCAAACCCTGGACCACAACCATGTTGGGTTTGTAAAATGCAGATCATGTTACCTAAACCTGATCGATGACATTGAAGCAGTCAACAGAACTGTCGACAAGGGTAAGGTGTTTCACACAGCCTATGTTGATCCTTCCACGGCTTACAACCCCACTGCACACTCTGGAAATATAGATAAACCCACTAAACTAGGTATAAATTACTATGTCAAAAGATGTGCTGCCAGCAGGCTTACTGACAGAACACACACTGTGAAAGTATCAAACTCCAAGTATGACCTTGGACCAGTGATGACTGCAGTACCACAAGGTCCAGTCCTGTGTCTTGTCCTGTTTAGTATCTACTCCCCTGAAGTAAACCTCAACATGGAAGGTCTGTAGCTACTGAAGTTTCCAGAGGACTGAAAACTAGGAGCCATAATTGTAAACACTACAGATGTGGACATCCTACAAAAGGGCCTCACTGAGACAGATGGTTGTTGTCAAAGCCATGGGCTTTAGCTCAATGCCAAAAGGTGCATTGTCATCCCCTTTGTTAAAAACTCTGTAGCCAAGAATGACAACATAGGCGGTAGTATACTTAACACTGAAAGTGTGACAAGAGACCTTGGGTCACAGGTGGACACTGCACACAACTGTGATAATCACATCCCCACAGTAGTCAGAAAACCCTATGTGGCACACCTCATCACAAAATGTGTCTCATGCAGAATAGAAGAGGACATTGTTCCCCACTACTCATCACTCACTAGAACTATAATAGAGTACAACGCCACTTTTGCTATGTACCTCACAAGAGAACTACAACAACTGGAAGCCTAGAGCAATAACTCACAAAGAGCATTAGCAGCCTGAAATACATGCCATACACAGACCATCTCAAAATGCTCCATCAGTACTCCCTTGCATATCACCTACTCAGATGTGTTCACTGCCTAACATACAAAGCTATGTCAAATGCAGAGCTGTTGGACATGCTCCACGTAAAACACTCACAATTTGACCTTCGGACCCAAAACCACAGGTGAAATACAAAAGGAAGTGGTGTACCCATTTACCTTATGGAAACCCACACCTCTAGGTTAGTGGCACAACATGAGGCCTTGGAGACCACGCAAGTGCAACTAACATTGGGCAAAGCTGCTCATCAGATTGTAGCCTGCTACAGATCACCTACCTTGTCACAGGAACCTCACTCAGTATTCCTGAAAACAGTGGAATATATAAATGTCCTATCAAACACCATTATATGAGGTGATTACAACTACCCAAACATTGAGTGGGAGAATTACTTGTGTACAACATTCTTTGCCCAATATTTCCTAGAGTTTAAAAGCTCTAACACCCTGGAACAGCTGGTCACCATGCCCACTAGAGGTGACACCATTCTGGACATGATCATCACCAACATGGGGTACCAGTGTTCCACAACAGAGATAAAACCCTCGCTGGTAATATCAGATCATAAAGTAATCACACTGGACATCCACATGCCGCACCCCCACCCAGT
Source organism: Protopterus annectens (assembly GCF_019279795.1). Lineage (NCBI taxonomy): Eukaryota > Metazoa > Chordata > Ceratodontiformes > Protopteridae > Protopterus > Protopterus annectens. The sequence continues at coordinate 1,086,232,985 of NC_056732.1, read as the reverse complement.
CAATGAAACCACCGTGAAGACATTTTCAAAAGCAAACTGCACACGTCCCAAGACAAAAGTGGAAAGTTCCAAAGATCTCTTGCTATAGGAGAATAGTATACAATCTGCCGAATCAGTTACAAGTGCATCCTATGAGCATCTACAGGGATACATGGATCGAGACATCACAAATAAAACCAAGATGCACTCCAACAAAAATAAGAAAACAATCTGGTAGTCGTTGGCCATAAATAAGCTAGACAACAGAAGGAGGAAACTAACACCTGACAGAGCCAACTTCACTAAAGGAAAGGCATCACTGATCATCATTAGGAAGAAGCAATGATCGCTCATAAAATAATTCAAGGACACTTTCAAAAGACAAATTGCCAAGGACTGTAAGAATAACAACCACAAAGCCTGCAGTAGCTATACCAGACATGTAGGTGTCAACTTCCAAATATGCTGTCAACTACTGACAAATGGCAAGGAATACACTCAACCAACTTTCATTGCCCACATCCTGGGGGACAAGTTCAGTGTAAACTTCCCCCCATCATCTCCAAAAGGGCCTGTGTCCATCACAGAAGGATGCAGAGCCCCAGACATCATGGACATGCAGGTAAAGACAGCCCTCTCCAAAGCCAGGAACACAGCATCAATGGGACTGGATGGTGTCCCAGGCTGCGTTTTACACTAGGGCCAAAAGGAACTACACCCTCACCTACATTCACTGCCCAGACTCAATCATACCACAGGGCATGTAACCAAAGAATGGCATACACTAACAGTCATCCAGCTCCACAAAGGGGGTGCCACAACAGAACCTGGAAACCATTGCCCTATATGTCTAATCAGCCTGGTCTACAAAGCTATTGAGCAAATAGTCATGGAACCCATAAACAGAGACATTGGGGCCCTCCAGACACTGGACTCTACACAACCTCACCATGTTAAAGGCAGATCCTGCCTCCTAAACATAGCTGACTTACTTCAAACAGTTACCAAGGACATAGATGGAGGTGAAAGTAGTCCACACAGCCCACCTGGAACTCACTAAGGACTTTTTACACCATTCCCCAATCTGTCAGCATGGACATGCTTACCAGCCTGAACATCAGCAGCTATGTCACAAGATGTGTGGCCAAGTGGCTCTCAGATCAAACACACATGTTCAGAGTTGCAGGTGCCATGTCCGACTCTAAGACAGTCACAAATGGCATCCCACAGGTCTTGGTCCTGGGACCCCACCTGTTCAGTAGACATGGCTCAGAGGTACAGGCAAGCACGGGAGTAGTATGGCTGAACAGGTTTGCAGATGACTGCTAACTGTGGTCCATAATCGACTCAATGGCTGACACACACATCCTCCAGAAGGGGCTAACAGTGACAGATACCTGGTGTCAAAACAATGGCCCAAGAAGAATGACAAAGAATGCATAGTCATCCCCTTTGGCTAAAACAAAGTGCAAACAAATTACCACATAGGTGGTACTCCAGTATGTATGGAGAAAGTCATGAAGGCCCTGGGGACACAGTTAGATAGTAAACTCTCCTTTGATGATCACATGGCCAAAGTGTTTAGACATTCCTTCTATGTAGCCCACCCAATGTCACCTAATGTAACCCTCTTTGTCTAGTCTAATGATGTCACCATCCTACAAATATACCTGTGGAAAGTAGAATTCACAGTAATGTGTATAGCACGTCGTGTAAATGTGTACTCCTGTAGTAACATAAAGCAGTTAGGTAGGGGTTTGAATCCTGCACTTGACAAGTGTGTGTGTGTGTGTGTGTGTGTCTGTTTGTGTGTGATCTCCTTGGAGAGGAACAACCTTTTTGGAGAGTACTCAAACACCTTAAAAGTGGTATACTAATCTTTGTCAGGTCTGATGATGTCACCATCCTACAAATATACTTGTGGAAAAGAGAACTCACAGTAATGTGTATAGTGCGTTGTGTTAATACATACTCCTCTCATATCATGTAGTAGTTAGGTAGTGGTTTGAATCCTGCACTTGGTGAGTGTGTGTGTATATATGTGTTTGCTCGATGTGTGTGACACTGTTGGGTTGTGGGTTTTGCTTTTACTACTGTATGACACCAGTATGTGCATTGCACATGTGAGTTAGCTGTGTGGCAAATACATCTACGTACATGTGACCTCAACTATTGCATGTGTGGGAACCCTGCTTTCTCCAAGAACACATCTGACATCTTTTCAAGAGTGCGCTGCTGCTTTCCAGACCTTAGGTCACATCTGTATGCTTGTGACAAGGCCAGCCACTGCAGTGATCCCTGGCCTAGGTCAACTGTGTCACACACACTCATTACGGTTTCTATAGAATTGTGTGAGTGAGGGTTTATGGCTGAGGTATATGTCAGACCTGTTCAAACACAGCAGGGTCTATCAATGATGTCTATTCATTATAGGTGCACAACAACCTTTGTGGATATGCATGCAGACCCCTTATTGCTTATGTGATCCACCGAGGGATTCAAGCATACCTTTGGAAATGTAATTATCAAAGGACAGATGACGTACCACTTGGTTGCATGTACACATTGGTACCTGTTCTTCATGGTGGTGGCTACTACCTATGTGGTACTGTGGGGATACTATGTTCCATAAAGGTGGATGACTATGCTTTGGTAGACTTATAGCTTTACAGCATGGGTTTGACAACAGGGATCTGTCTGTGTGATACCCTTGTGGAGCATGTGTGTGTCATCTGTAGAATGCATAATAGGCTACAGTATGCATTACCACACGTGGACAGACATATCCCTACTGTGATTGCTTGTACCTAAGAGAGCTATATGCCAAACAGGAGTGGTCTCAGTAATGGGTGCAGGTGAATACCACTGGTTACTGGCATAGTATAGTACCTGAAGTGTCCAAATTTTACTGTGTGTCCTACATCTGTGTGTCAGTTGTCAAGACATCATCTAACGATTGGTTATGGTCAGGCTGTTGAAGTTGTGTATACTACCAGAATGCAAAACAATGACAGATAGTAACAGTATCACCCACAGCACAGTGTCAAACCATGTCATACACACATGTGTAGTCAAGTTCCGAAATGTGTGTAGTACAATGCATACTGGCCACCAATCGAGACTATGGAGCATTACTGTGTAATACAGGGCATGTCACCCTGCCCATGTGTCCACTATGCACGTACATGCAGACAGTGCACCACCACCATGTTCACAAATGTACATCTGCAAATCTGTGCCACACACATCCCACACATACTGTCCACTGTCTAACACATGCTGCCAATACTACACACATCAGCCAAGTGGCACATGGGTGGACAATACACTATTTGAACTAACCCTGGTTTAAACATTACTACCTTGACAATCATAGCTTACATGCATCATGCCTGCTCAGCTACACCTTCAAGCATATCATTACACTCTACTGCTGACAACATGCTAACATTGCTATACTGCTATAAAGTCACCCTGTGCATCAGCACCATGGTAGCCTGTTCCTGCATCGATGTTACAGATGACAGGAGGTGGCACAGGCTTCATCATATGCACAGGGTGTGTTGTTGGTTTGCCAGAGGCCTACAGTGAGCCATACAATCGACATGTATGTGTGTGTGTGTGTGTGTGTGTGTGTGTGTGTGTGTGTGTGTGTGTGTGTGTGTGTGTGTGTGTGTGAGGGCCAAGAGTACTGCTATGGGCCAATGTTGATGTAATGTGTACGTGTATGTGGTAGCCCTAGGTGTCTTATTTATGTGTGTGTGTGTGTCTGCATGCACACAGTTCCACCATGTGGCTGCCATATACGGGTATTTGTGGGACAGCCACAGACTGTACCTGCCAGGCTTTACAGATCACCATCTCTGGCCACAGATACGGTACCTGTGCTTGCAGGGGTGCTACTGACACTATCAGGTACTAAGCCTGACTAGTTACTATCCCCAGAGGTAGATGGATGTACACTGGACCCGGGTCCCTGCTGGGACTGTCCAGAGCCACGTGCACGTGGTCTTCTAGGACGGTCTATGGACAGCCCACCCCCAACATTGCTGGGGCTGGTACTGGCACTATGGGAGCGGCTGTGACTTGAGGGACGTCCTTGGCGACTGCCAGCTGCTGATGTTGCTGGCATACGTCCCCGTCAACATCTCACCCATCTCGCACTGTCCTGACACATGGACACGACATTGCAGAGGACATCTAATGTCTCACCCCAACGTCTATCCATGACCTCAGTGTAATTACGGATGGTACCTGCTAGGTCATGGATACTGTCATTTAAAGCGGTGTTATGTGCCCTCTGTGCCCTTAGTCCCTGTCTGGTGTACTGTTCCATATGTGCCTGTGCCTCCATGACAGCCTGGAACATGCATGAGGTTGTAAGACCTGTGGCATGTCTGCCAGTGGCATGATGAGCAGCAGTGCTCCGACGAGAACCCCTGGACATCTACCTATGTGGTACCCTTCCAGACATCTGGGTATGGCTGCTGTGTTGGGATGCATGTGCCATAGATACCACACTGTCCTGGCCAATGCCGGCTGTACACTGTCCCTCAGCTAAGGGCATTTGTGATGGATGTATTGGCAGTATGACTGTGTGCATGGATGGGGTGGACACACACACACACATAAATATAAACATCCACTGGTGTACATATAGATATACATATAGGCACATATACAGTCCACCTTTAATGGTGTGAACATCAAGTATGGGAAGGTTGTGAGGTATGCAGTTATGTCATAATATTGCACAGTGTTGTGCGGAATGCATTGAAGGTGTTCTCAGCCCGTGTAGCTCTAGCAGGCCTCACTGGCTGCAACACTGCAAACCTGACAAATCATACCCACAGCGTTCAACCACCATATGTAATATACCAGCGCTGTATGCTGTCTGGTTTGCCACACACTACAACCTACATAGAAATATGCACATAACAACCTTCAACAACATATATATATATATCCACCTTTCACAAACAGTTGCAGTATGTCCCTTGCTCTATGCACATGTACAGATGCTAATATATCTGACACAGACAGATCTCTCCGTATGTGTGTGCCATACACACACTAGGACCACACTGTTGTAAGTCCATGTACCTCACAGCTGACCTGTTGGGCCTTGCTGCAACATGAACAGGTGTCACATGTGAGCACACAGTAATATCAGGGGGTGTATATATAGCTGCAAATGCTAAATTACCATACTAGCCTGGTGCAGCTATTGCCAATGCTAAGCTACACGTTAATATGACTATCATGCATTTGCTACTCTGTCACATCCATGTTTACATAACTGTATGCACTACTCCCCCAAACAGACATTGTACACACTACTGTACAGAACACAGATAACATGGATCAGATGTTTGACATTTAATGCTGAACTACATATGTCACAGTCATATCTCACTGCACACAGCTAGACACTGATTTCTCCATGGCAGTAGTTATGCAGGGCATCTGTACATGGATACATACTGCTGCCACATATGGATGATTCTACTAACTATGTAGAGTACTCTTCAAAAACATCTACTACATGCCAGTAAATACATATCTGTTACATACCTTCCTTTGTATGTGTTTGTAGTAGTCAGTTCCGTGTGTTTTGTACACTTGGTGTTGTTTATATATATTTTTTCTAAATATCTTTTTTTCAATGAATATTTTTTTTCTGTATATAGTTTATTTGCAATATATTTTTTTCAATATATATTTTTTTCAATATATATTTTCTGTTATATCTTTTTTGTTTCCTGTTGCTGTTGTCTGTGTCTCTCTGTGTCAATGCTCTCTCTCTCTCTCTCTCTCTCTCTCTCCATTCCTGCAATGAAATGATTGCATGTCTGGACAGCTAGTACAGCCTGCTTTTATAGGTATCTGCACATGTGCATGTGATGGCCTCTGTAACAGTTGTTGGCCAGCATTTGGCAATTGCATGCAGCCTGCTGGATCAGCGACTGAACGCTCAATCCCCCTATGCACTACAGCCCGGACCATTTGGAGGGTGATAGGTGGCCCTCCTCCGGCCAGGCTTGCACGGGGGCACGAGCCCCAACCCTTGCAATGCTTCCACCCTAAGGTGGCACAGGACCAATGGAGGAGGAGGTCCCGGGCTGGGCACCGGAACTGCTGGTGCCAGGTGCCATCACCAGCTGAGGTGGGACAGGTGGGTCCGCTGGGACCGGCCTTCCCATACGTTCTATGTTTAGGAGGATTTAATGACAATATGGGTTAGTAATAGCCAACAGCATTCAAATTTAGTTGTAACAGCATACAGTAGTATTCCCATTAACCCAACACACCAGAGTTCCAACAGTTGAACAGCAAGCATAGCACATGCATATATAGAACAACAGTGGACATTCCAACAGCATGCAGGATTGATTGGTGGCAACAGGCCACCAAGATTGTGGTATGTGAACAGGGCACATGCATTGAAGTAAATGCAGATATTTATAAACCAATAGGACATGTGTCCCAACAAATGTTATGAGATTAGACATACCCATTGAGGTGTGGAATTGCATTGTTTATGCACATACAGTAGGGTGTAAAAAGATACCTCCATTAACAACTTATATATACTTATAGTTTACACTACATTCCTATAGACTACAGTTATATATCCCCTACATGTATTATTACACTAGGCTATGTCTGTTAAATTGTGAAATGGGTTTTGCTAGTTCTTGATATACCTGACCTGTATCTGACATACAAACTGTCCTGGATGCAGATGTTACTGCTACATATTTCTATTTTTCATTTATATTTCTGTATCTACATATCTGGATGTGTTCAGGTGACATTATCAGGTATATGTTGACAGCCCGCTACATTTCTAGCAGCACATTGACATTTCTGGGGAACACAATAACAAGCTACTCATGTGCCAGATTAACCTGTACATGCCGGCCATGAACCGACAGTTGAAGACTGTATATATGCTTAACAGCTACTGGCACTCCCTTCATCCACTTTATATGGGCCTACCCATGTGTGGGTTGACTGCACTTAATACAACAGTACTATTTCTATAATGCAAGGGTACAACAACATATTGAAGAAAGTGACACAGACACACTCCAGGATTTATACCTTTATTAATTACATTACACACTTTTCTAGTGGCTCTCTCATTTATTTGATATATCAGTGCATGCAGAGGTCTTTTATTCAAGACATATTATACCTTTATTAATGGGTTACAAAACCTTTTCATGCTGTCTCACTTATTTTGTATAACAGTACATGAAGAGACATTATTCCACACTTATTACACCTTTATTAATGGGTTACAACACTCTTTTTCAGGCTCTCCTACTTCTTTTATATGACCACACATGCAGAATAATTACTAACCTGCTTGGTGGTGCAGCCTTAACAGCCTATTTGCATAGGCTTGCTGAGTCGCAGCACGGACACCTGCAGCTGTGAAGTAAATGAAGGGATATTGAGACATACCTATCCATAATATAGACTACAATAGCAATTCTTACATACTTCATTCCTTGGCTACATACTCAGTAGTGGGGCATTTTCCATTCCACGGGCCTCCTGTACCACTGGTTCAGTTGGTCCTCCTTGTGTCTCTTCAGGTCTGCGTAGTGGTGTCTGACCTGCTCACCAATCCGAGGGATGCCTGTGGCACTGGTGAGACCATGTGCTAAACGGTTCCAGGCTTCCGCTTTGTACTCAGTGCCCTGAAACTGGCCCTGCAGGAGTCTTGCATCATGATGATGGACAAGGAGCCAAACCATAACTTTTGACTCCTCAATGCCCCACCGTTGCACTCGAAAACGAGAGCCCTCTCCAACACTGGCCATACTGTCTGCAGATGGGAGCTACAACCAGTTATGGCAATTATTCCTGCCTATGGAGCTTAAATATGCCTCATTTCCCACACTTATTTGTGATTGGCCGGTTTTGAAAAATCTCAACTAAGAGAAAACCTGCTTCACAATAAGTAAACTTCCATTGATATATATGAGTGTGTTGGAAATGCATCCATATTTAAAGCTGTCATGGCTTAGTGGTTTAGTACTGTGATTATGATGTACAGTATCCCGGGTTCGAGGCCTGTCATTGCTTTTTATTTTACTACTGGCCAGACCGGATAGGAGGTGTGGCTGTGTTTAGTCGACTTTGCTCAGCTTTGCCCAATGTTGCTCAACGTTGCTCTATGTTGCTCTACGCTGCCCGACGTTGCCCAATGTTGCATAAGTTAGCGCGGTGTGCAGCTCGGCGCAAACATGTTATGTTTGTGCTAGTTGGCGCAAACATGTTACAAAACTATTGCGCTAGTTAAAGCAGTGCTAAGCTATGAGCAATTATACCTCACTGTGCTTAATACTAGTAAACTTTGCTTAGCAGTGCTTATGGAGCTTAAATATGCCTCACTTCCCGCACTTATTTGTGATTGGCCGATTTTGAAAAATCTCAGCTAAAAGCAAACCTGCTTAGCAATGGGTAAACTTCCATTGATATATATATGAGTGTGTTGGAAATGCATCCATATTTAAAGCTGTCATGTCTTAGTGGTTTAGTACTGTGATTATGGTGCACAGTATCCCGGGTTTGAGGCCTGTCATTGCTTTTTATTTTACTACTGGCCAGACTGGATAGGAGGTGTGGCTGTGTTTAGCTGACTTTGCTCAACTTTGCCCAACGTTGCCCGACATTGCGCTAGTTGGCACGATGCACAGCTCCACGCAAAACTATTGCACTAGTTAAAGCAGTGCTAAGCTATAAGCAATTATACTTCACTGTGCTTAATACTAGTAAACTTTGCTTAGCAGTGCTTCACATTACTTATGCATTTATCAGTATGCATGACCATTCCACCTTCTTATATATATATATAAAATATCGTTCACTACCACATAGGTCATTTCAATGCATTTTACTGAAATTTAAAAGGTAAATGTCAGGAATTCTTTTTATGCACACATTTCATACAGAAAATAGGAAGGGGAGTGGCGGGACTCGAACCGGGAATGCCTCCTCTTTGTGCGAGGGCTCTACCACTACGCTATTGCTATTTGGCTTAATTTGCATATAAGTAGTTTATTATCCTCTTCAATGTCTACACTGCTAACTGTAGCTAAGCAATGGGCAAACCCGCGCATACACGTGCAAATACAGGCAGCTATATTGGGAATAATAATAAAAAAAGGAAAGCTTTACATTTTAAACTTGTACAGGGATTTAGAATGTGGGGGAGTGTAGTGTTGGGTATGTAGACATTTGAGCGGACTCGCTCATTTCAGTTGACATTTGCAGTTTAGGCACTTTCAGGGGCATGGATATTTGGACTGCTCAGCAGTCAGACATGCCCCCTGCACTCGTGCATGCTCCATGTTAGCCTTAGAGTTGAATCAGTGCACCCTCATGAATATGCATGACGCGCTGACGTCATACTCTTACACTGCAGTTTCCGTGTAAGACTTAGTCTTACACGGAGGATTAGTGAATCCCGGCCTTCATATCAGTCATACATAAGCAACACATCTGCTTTCTCGTGACAAGACTTGCATCGGCTTGTAGAACTGTGGACAGTTATAGCATTTCAGATTTGGTGCTGCAGTCATTAACCTCTTCAGCAGTTTAAAAGCTCTTGCCTAGATCTGATGACGAAACTCTGGTTGCTTTTTCATTGGCAAAGTGATTTTATTTTTATTTATTTTGCTTTTTTTTACTGAGTTTGTCCAGCTGGGTTTAGTCTAAAACTTCTTTTCAGCAGAGACCGGGGAGAAAAGCTCCAACATAATTCAAACATTGTTACAAAGACAGTCAGTAAAATACATAAACAGACATTCATTAAGTCATATACAGTAAGAACTACACATACATTTGACAATTAGATTACATCCATATCAAAATAAAGGCAAATATTACAATATAAATGATACTTGTGCATTAGTAGATGTTGAACAAGAGCAGTTGAAGAGGAGGGTTTATTATGACTTATCCGAACTGCAGGAAGTCAAACGTCCATTGTGTAAAATCAGGAAATAGAACCAAAAGTGGTCAACAGAGGTTAGTCGAATTGCATGGTGCACTCGACCTTTTCAGAAGTGACTTGCCGAGACTGTGGAGGGAGGTCACGCTTCAATGAGGAACAGGAAAGTAGCACTGTAGTGCGAACTCGGAGTTGGTATATTTAATGTGCAGGGGGTGTTGGGGTGCAGGGAGTGTAGCCCCCCTGCAAAATAGTAGAGGTGAACTGACTGCTATGGCTGGAAGAGGGGAATGTCAAAAATATCAAATGCACTGAATCGTGTAAACCATTTTTCACATTCTGCTCTTTCGTGGTTGTCAAAATCAACCTTACTTTTCGGCCATACCATTAACTGACGTAACCCTATTCAACATTTCCATAGTAAACCAAAGAGGAGTATTAGTGGGTTTGTCAAACAGATAATAGATCATACCAGTAGTGCTTAAAATTCAAAGAAATGGAGGTGAAGGAGGGAATTGGGGAGGGTAAAAATGTTAATATTGTAGTTAACTAGTGGGGTATATAGCAAGGGGTTCAGAGACAATTTTATCTCCCTCTCTCTCTCTCTCTCTCTCTCCCTATATATATATATATATATATATATATATATATATATATACACACATATACATATATATAGGATCATAGGTTCACTGGTGTTATTTTAATAACCACAAGGGCCTTTCTTAAGCCTAGCCATGCACCTCAAATCTCTGACAAGTTATGGTACCCTTTATAAGTGTAAAAAGGGCTTGGGAGGTGAAACATTTACAAGCAAGGTCCTGAGAGATGAACCATTTACAGGCTGCCTGTGTCCATTAGAGACATAGGTGCCAAACCAGGGATGAATTTCCTGTTCCCCATCCAACAGTCCAAGTTACACTTGAATTGGGTCAGGGAGGAGCTCTGCTTTACATGGATGTAGAGCCTGTTCCAGAGAAGGGGTAATGTCTGGAATAAATACCTGTCTTGCCAGCATTTCCTATTTATATCACAGACAAAATGTAAGTCTTTAGAATGGATAATTCTAGTGCTATTTGTTTTGTGGATATGTAAGAGGCCCTCCAGAGTGGGGTCTGACAATGCCTTGTATGCCAGGCATAGATCTCCCCTCAAGAGCCTGTAGGAGACAGAATACAGGGATAGAGCCTTCAGGCAGTCTTCATAGGACATGTTATTTATGCCCTTTATTCTTTTAGTAGGAACCTCTGTGGACATTCCAGTTATTGGATATGTCTGCTTAGGTATACAACAAAGAGGACATTGTACTAAAATAT
>NC_056732.1:1085254220-1085316720 GCF_019279795.1 Protopterus annectens | reverse complement strand
ATGAAAGATAAGAAAGAGAGATTTAAAGACAGTGACTGTAGTTCTGACATACATTTTGCAAATAGAATAGCAACCAGAAAAAAGTTTTCCATGAAAGAAACTTTGTATCTACAGATGCTGTTGGTTTAAAGGGATTTTTTGAGTTACAAATGGGAGTAAGATGGCAACATTCCAGAGAGAGACTGAATCACAAACTGGGGGGGTCTTAATAAAAAGGTTCCTCTAAGAAAGGCTTTAGTCACTTTGAGGGAAGCAACAGAAGCACTGTTGAGCCCTATTTGAAAGTTTGACATGGCTGCTAATTGTACTTTAATTGTAGACTAACTTGAGCCAGAAATTAATAATTCTGAAGGAAATTCCAAAATTTCCGGTATGGCAGCTAAAATGGGTCCAGTCCCTTAGAAGAGGCCAAAATGGAAAAAAAATACTTTCACTTGGTCTTGTAAGTCTTTTTGACAGGGAGATATGATATGGACTAAAGGGGTAGAAAGTCTGGCATCCCTTGCAATTGTTAGAATTGGAGAAACCATGTGGTCAGTTTTAGGGTCTTGAGGTCCAGTAGAGGCAGCCCGGATGGGTGAGTGAGGAGATCCGGAAATGAATCCTAAACTCAAGGTGGATGAACTAGATGAGGCCAAAGACAGGTGAATCATACCTGTCAAGCCAACAGGGAGTAATGAGGATTACCCTGGTCTTGCACTCCATAGATTTCTGAATGAACTTGGTGATAAGGGGAATTGGCATGAAGGCATTAAGGAGGCCTGTGGGCCAATGATGGCCTACAGCATCTCTTGGTGACTGTCCCTGAGGAGGAATGAGGGGGAAGTAACTTCTGCACTTGTTATTTAGGCATGAAGCAAAAAGGTCACAGCAAGGTTGGTCTTAGCAACTAAAAATCTCCATTGCCACTGTTTTGTTGAGAGACCAGTCATGAGGCAATAGTATAATTCTGCCCAGTTTGTCTGCTAGGATGTTGGATATCCCAGATACATGCATTGCTATTAGAAAGTGGTTTGAAGACATTGCCCACTGCCAAACTCTCATGGTTTCTTGGCAAAGAAGGTATCAGCAGGTTCCACCTGTTTGTTAATGTACCAAACTACTGACATACTGTCTGAGTGTATGGCAACTGCATCCTTGGGTAGCAGGTCCTGAAATGCCAGACACATAAGACGGACTACTCTTAACTCCAGAATTTGATGTGAAGTTTGGTCTCTATCGATGACCATGTTCCATGGACAGTCTTCCCTTCAAAATGCACCCCCATCAGAGAAGGGAAGTATCCATGGTCACTGTGGCTTTGGGTGTCACAAGAAGGAAGTATCTGCCTTAAGTTAATGAATTGACAAAATCCACCACTGAATGTGGTCTCTCCAGACCTGAGTCAGGCATACAATTTTTTGTAACCACTATACAGCTAGTGTCCACTGTAGAACTCTCATGTGATATCTTGCTAAATGAGTCATCACTAGAAAGCCATTTGACCAAGGAGGCACAAGATGAGTTGAGCTTGGGGTCTGGGATGTTTTATCACCTGGAGAGCTATGGATCTTATTGATTTACTTCTGTTACAGGAAGGTTTGGTATCTGATGTATAGTGTCTATGTGGCAACCTATGAATTCTATGGATTGAGTAGGAGATAGCTTGCTCCAGCTGACATTTATTGAAATGCCCAAGTGGGTTGCTAGATATAAAAAGAATGACTGGTGTCTCAGAAGCAGTTAGAAGCCAATTGTCTAGATATGGGAACACATGGATCCCTTGTAGCCTGAGATAGGCTGTTGCTGCTACCATTATATTGGTAAACACCTGTGGAACTGTGGCGAAACCAAATGGCAGCACTCTGAACTGATAGTGACTGGCTTCCAGATGGAAATGATGGAATTGCCTGGACTGCCACTGGACCTTTATAAGATAGCATGAATCCTGCAGATCGATACTGTCCATTCAAATGTCCTTCCTCACCAGAGGTAAAATAGACTGTATTGTGACCATCCAGAATTTTGTCTGTTTTACACATTGATTAAGATTGCTGAGATTCCATATCGGTCTATGGTCCCCTGTCTCTTCTGGCACTCAAAAAACCTTGAACAGACTCAGAATTCTTCTTGGTCTTGGGGACCGGATGGATGTCTCTTTTCTGAAGCAATTTTAGAAGCTCTGTTGCTGCAGGTTCCAACTGATTGGGTGGAGTACCTGGAATAGTTGAGTTATTGGCAGTTATATCTTGTCAGGTTAAAGGGTATAAGGAGTCTCCCCCATCTGCCTGCAGAATGCACCACTCAGGCAAATGTTCAGGGATGCTGATAAGGCTTCTCTGTGAAAGGTCCATGGAAAATAGAAGTTATGTCCTTACCATAACGTTCCATGTGGAGTGTTCATCTCGCCTTTGTTCTTACACCTGGGTTCGGAGCCGATCCTCGGCTCCGTGTCGGCCGCTTGGCAAAGCTCTGCATCGAGAAGAAGCTCGAGACCAACCTAACTCCCACAATCCCCCTCTGCCTTTACCTCAGATCTAGTTTGCAAGCAAACCAGAAGTCAACAGAGAGAATATAACACATTCATGCCAAACAAGAACAAACATAGCTGAAAAATATATCCACAACAACTGCTTAAGGCAGAAGCAGGAGAACCAAACCAGACACCTAAACTGGACGTTCTTCCTGAGGGTGGGAGGTGGGAATGTAAGAACAAAGGCGAGATGAACACTCCACATGGAACGTTATGGTAAGGACATAACTTCTATATGTGAGAGTGTTCAATCTCGCCGTTTGTTCTTACACCTGGGTAGCATCCCTAGCTCCATGTTCCTGAGGAACTCACGGGAGAACGTTCCTGAGCACAGTGGAACCAAAGGTTGCCCTGTCCCTAGAAATCCTGTCTACTTTGTAATGAGTAATGAATGTATGTGGTTTAGACCAAGTGGCAGCCGCACAAATAGTGTCTAACGGTAGGCGGGCTGCATGAGCCAGGGATGTAGATACTGATCTTGTAGAGTGCCCTTGGGGCTTGACAGGTAAAGTTTGCTCCGAGACAGTATAAACAAAAATAATACAATCGGAAAGCCATTTGGAAAGGGTTCGTTTCGTAACTGCCATACCCTTCTTGCTGTCTGCAAAGGCTATAAAAAGCTGGTCTGTTTTTCTGTGATCTTTTGTTCTATCCAAGTAAAATCTGAGTTGTCTATGAACATCTAACTTGTGTAACATATATTCCAACTTATTGGAGTGGTTCTTGAAAAAGGTGGGGAGCTCAATGGACTGATTAATATTATTAATGGAGCAAACTTTGGGAAGAAAGGATGGATTAGTGCGAAGAGATACTCTATCAGGGTGAAAGATCAAATAAGGGTGTTTAACGGAAAGAGCTTGAAGCTCCGATACCCATCTGGCCGATGTAATAGCCACCAAAAAGAGGGTCTTCCATGACAAAAATTTCAAAGGACAGGAAGAGGCTGGTTCAAAAGGTGGTAGCATCAGCTGAGATAAAAGAAGGTTCAAGTTCCAAGGTGATGTAGGACTTCTAACTGGTGGTCTAATATGGAAAGATCCTTTTAGAAAGGCCTTACAAAGTCTGTGAGCCATAATAGGAGCCCCACTTTCTTCCACATGAAAGTTTGAAATGGCAGCCAATTGCACTCTCAAAGTGGCAGGAGAAGCTCCTTGGTGGAACAGTTCGGTTAAAAACTCCAAGACCCTATTTAGAGGAGCTATCACGGGGTCCAATTGTTGTGTATTTGCCCAGTGCACAAAACGCTTCCATTTACTAGTGTAAATCTTTGTAGTGGAAGCTTTATGGGAAGCCACCAGGATATTTTGAACTGCAGGGGAAAGAAGATCAGACCTGGCTAAGAAGGGAAGCGGAGCAGCCAAGCTGCTAGTCTGAGTGAGAGTAGCGACGGGTGGGGAGCCCCTGACGAGTGGGTCAGTAGATCCGGCTCCGGGTCCAGGATCCAGGGTTCCCGAATTCGGTGTGCCAGAAGAAAGGGAAACCAGATTTGACGAGGCCAGAATGGGGCAATGAGGATAATTGTCCTTTGCAGGTTGTTGGCTTTCTGTAGAAATTTTACAATCAGGGGAACAGGAGGAAAAGCGTACAGGAGACCCGGGGGCCAATCGTGAACCAGAGCGTCCCTGGGGACTTCCCCTGGAGGGGGTAATAGGGCAAAATAGCTTCTGCATTTGGCGTTCATTGGAGACGCAAACAGATCGCAGGAAGGCTGGCCCCACTTGCGAAAAATTTCCTTCGCAATTGATTGTTTGAGGGACCACTCGTGAGGTAACAGGATGGCTCTGCTCAACCTGTCCGCTATGACGTTGGATAACCCCGGGATGTGCGTTGCTATCAGAAAGCGACCCGTAGACTCCGCCCATTGCCAGATTCTCATGGCCTCTCTGCATAGTTGATAAGACTTGGTTCCCCCTTGTTTGTTTATGTACCAGACTACGGACATGTTGTCCGACTGAACTGCAATTGTCCCTAGAGGAAGAAGGGGAGCAAAGTGTTGCAATGCTAGAAACACTGCCCTCAACTCTAGAACATTGATATGCAGATTGTACTCCAAATTGGACCATTCGCCTTGGACTGTCTGTCCCTGAAAGATGCCCCCCCACCCTATCAGGGAAGCGTCCATGGTCACCGTAGCTGTCGGCGTGGGTAGCATAAATGGTCTTCCACTGGAAAGATTGCAAGTCTGAAGCCACCAAGCCAGGTGTGATTTGCATATGTTTGTGATGTGAATTTCGTGTGTCAGGGGTAACTGTTGGAACGACCATTGTGCAAACAGTAGCCATTGAAGAACTCTCATGTGCAGTCTTCCCAAGGGTATCGCAATGAGAGAAGCTGCCATGAGACCCAAAACCTTCAGAACCAGTTTTGCTGAAGAGATATATGGTTTTGTAGGGAGGCTATCCTTTCTGGAGGAAGCCTTAGGATTAAGCAACGCGTATCCAATTCTGCTCCTATGAATGAGATATGCTCTGATGGCTGTAGTAAAGATTTTTCGAAATTTACGGAAATTCCGAGATGAACACAGAGTTGTAGTGTGTAATCCCTGGCCTGAATCAGTCGACGCTCGGTGGTGGCAGAAAGGAGCTAGTCGTCCAGATACGGAAACACCTGGAATCCCAGGCATCTCAAGTGAGACGCTACCACTGCCATACATTTGGTGAAAAACCCTGGGGGCTGAGGTCAGACCAAAGGGCAGGGCTCGAAACTGAAAGTGACTGGCTCCCAGCCGGAAGCGCAAGTGATCCCTGGATGCCCTGGCCATTTTGATGTGGTAGTATGCGTCCTTTAGATCTATTGAGCACATCCAGTCATCCTTCTGTAAGAATGGAAGGATCGATTGAAGCGTGACCATCTGGAACTTTTCTTTCTTGATGAAGGTATTGAGTTTGCTTAGGTCCAGAATTGGCCTCCAGTCCCCTGTCTTTTTTGGAACTAAAAGGAACCTTGAGTAAGTTCGAATCCTCTTTGGTCCGCTGGGACTGGTTGGATGACTCTTTTTTCTAGCAGCTTTGAAATTTCTATAGCTGCAGGGCCTCGCAGATGGGGCGGTACATCTGGGAGTCTTTTCTGCGGAATTGGGGGCAATAGGAAGGGAATTCTGTAACCTCTGGTAACAATGCTTTTTACCCAATTGTCTGATGTAAGACTTTGCCAGGCCTGAGGGTATAAAGCTAAGCGACCCCGACTGCCTCCAGAGCAGGACAGTCGGGCCTCCTCTCAGGAGTGCTGGAAAGGTTTCCCGGGGAGTGTATCCCTGTCACCTTGGTTTTGCGGACCCCCTCTGCCGCCAGGGCGACGTCTTCCACCTCTGCCCCCTTCTCTGCCTCTAGAGGGGGTATCACCCTGTGTGCCTGGGAAAGAGCCTTGGGGTCTTCGAAACCACATTTTTCCACCACGTTGCCCTTTGGGGTACGGTCTGGATGGGGTGGAAAAAAGGACTCCGACAGCAGACAGAGTCTTTCCCTCTTGCTCACACCGGGTAAGGGTCTCCTTTACTTTGGGGCCAAAGAGAGTGGCACCATCAAATGGGGCGTTAGTAAAGGAAGACTTGAAGGCTTCCGCAAAGGAACATAAGCGCATCCAGGATTGTCTACGAAGAGCAATCGCTGAAGCCGCTGCCCTACTCGACCCTTCGGCTGCGTATGAGATCAGCCTCATGGACGAGTTTGCAATAGATGTAAGGGTATTGAGATGTGCTGTAACTTTCTCCGAGACAGCAGCATCTGTAGTATCCTGGAGGGTATCTCCCAACTCTTTGATTAGATCCCTCTGTAACCGTGTGAAATGGGTCAAATAGTTCAGGGATCGCATGGAAAAAGCCGCTGAACTAAAAATGCGCTTCCCATACCTGTCCATAGTCCTAGAATCTCTGTTAGGCGGATGGACAGATGAGGAAGATTCAGACATCTCCTTTTTCGTGGCCGCTGCCACCACCATAGCGTCTACTGGAACTCCCTTTGTTAGATAAGCCTTGTCTTGGGGGGCTGTAATATATTTATTAGACTTTCTAGGGACTGGCTCCACCATGTCAGGTGTCTCCCACGCCCTCCGAGCAATCAATTCCATCAATTCATCAAAGGGCGGAGTGACCCAGGAGGAGGAAGGCCGAGCACCGAATGCCTTCAGCAAGACTGACTCATCCTCAGAAGGGGGTAGGGCTTGCCAATCACCTCTCTGTTTTAGGATCTCCATGATGTCAGAAAAAGAGACATCCTCTGAGGGTGATTTTGGGGACCCTTCTGACTCATCCAAGTCAGTGTCCGATGTCAAGGATTCCTGTGGAGAATCCAAGTGTCTCCTCTTACACAATCTTTTCCTCGGAACTTCTTCGGGGGGGGGCATCCGATGAAGCCTCCGAGGAAGAGGGGGCATCCTCTAGGGGTGGCTGAGACACTGGTGCTCGACGCTTAGATGTAGCCGTGGGTGCAGAGGAGGATAAAGTACAGTTTTGTACCTACCATAAATGTAGATGTTTGAAGATCCACATTGCTGCAGTCATAACTTATGGGTAGTCCGCTGTCCTCGGTCGGCCCGAATACCAAAGTATTAGGCTGACGTCGGTCATGGGCGCTCAAATCTGACGTCAGAGCGTCAAGGTATTAAAGCGCATGACCGACGTCATTTCCTCAGTCTTTTCTTGCCCCAGATGCCAGAAGGCCCTAAAAATAAAGGCCACAGCCAAAAATTGAATAACTCCCTATAACCATGCACAAAAAACAGCTACAACCCAAACCATAAAACCACTCCAAACTACAGAGGGGAAGGAGGGAGGGTAAATTGGACTGCAGCAATGTGGATCTTCGAACATCTACATTTATGGTAGGTACAAAACTGTACTATGTTCTTCATCTCACATTGCTGCAGTCATAACTTATGGGTAGAATCCCAAAGCAGAGGTAAAGGGGGGCTGGCAAAACCATAAAGCATTGGGAGCTGCCAAAATGCCCTGTAAGACTGCAGTGGCAAATCCAGCTCTAGATTTGGAATAAAGAGGAAGATGGTAATGTTTAGAAAAAGTGTGCACTGAACTCCAAGTAGCTGCTTCCAAAATATCTTTAGTAGCCATTCCCCTTAAAAAAGCAGAAGTGGCAGTAGCCCTAGTGGAGTGAGGTCTGATCCCAGCTGGAATCTCCTTACCATGATGAGAATAACAAAAAGCAATACAAAGGCCAATCCACTTAGAAATAGTTTGTTTTGAAACAGGTTTCCCCTGAGACCCCAAAGCAAAGGAAACAAACAACTGCTGAGACTGTCTGAACTCTTTAGTCTTGCTCAAATAATAACGCAACTGCCTGTGAATATCCAAAGTGTGCAAAATTTTCTCCCCTTTATTTTGGGGATCTGCATAAAAAGTAGGCAAATGAATAGATTGGTTCAAGGCCACATTTGAAACCACCTTAGGCATAAAAGTAGGGTTAGTACGCAGAGATACCCTGTCCTTATGAAAAATTAGGAAGGGTTCAACTGCCATTAGAGCCTGTAATTCGGAAACCCTTCTAGCAGTCGTAATGGCCAACAAAAAAGCAGTCTTCCAAGACAAAAACTTTAACTCAGCCGTAGCTGCAGGTTCAAAAGGAGGTAAAGTAAGTTTTTCCAACACAAAATTGAGATCCCAGGCAAAAGTAGGAGCTCTACGTGGGGGTCTTATGTTCTTTGCCCCTCTAAGGAATTGCTTAAACAAAGGATGAGAGAATAATGGTGGGTCACAGTCATAGTGAGCAGAAATGGCTGCAGCATGAACCTTTATAGAGGAGAAAGACAAACCCTTGTCCAATAATTCTGTAAGATATTGAAGAGAAACACTCAAATCAGGCCTGGAAACATCAAAGCTCTTTGCTTTGCTCCAAATAAAAAATCTCCTCCATTTATCAGCATAAACTTTCCTTGTACTAGGTCTCCTGGCCTCCAAAATAACATCCAAAACTTGTTGAGGAAGCTGCGACCCTCCAGGTTCTAGAACAGAATATGCCAGGCTGTTAGATGCAGGGACTGAATCCTGACATTGAGGAAATGATTGCCCTCCTGAGTCAAAAGGTGCGGGATCAAAGGCAAAGGGTAAGGAGGTTCCCGTACTAAACTCCTCAGCAGAGGGTACCAGTGCTGTCGAGGCCAATCTGGAGCTATTAGAATCATGGAGGGCTTGTCTTGTCTGACCTTCAAGAGAACCTTTCGAAGTAGAGGCAGAGGCGGAAAGGCATAGACGTGAAGATTGCTCCAACTGAATGATAGAGCATCCACTTTCCAAGCTGTGGGATGAAACATCTTTGTGCAAAACTTTGGCACCTGGAAATTTAGTGGAGAAGCGAACAGATCTATGTCTGGAGTCCCCCATATCATTGTCAACTGTCGAAATACATGAGGATCCAATTTCCACTCGTGGGGATCCACTATCCGTCTGCTCAAAACATCTGCTAAGGAGTTCTGTGCTCCTGGCAGAAACCTTGCTTGAAGAGTGAGTTGTAAACTGAGAGCAGTCTCCCACAAAATCATAGCTTGCCTGCAAAGAGGGTACGAATGGGTTCCCCCTTGCTTGTTGATGTACCACATGACAGTTGTGTTGTCTGTTTGAATCAACACCTGCCCTGGGAGAAGTAAATCCTTGAAAGCCATCAATGCAAACTGGACTGCTAACATTTCCTTCAAGTTGATATGTAAATGTTGAAGTCTGGCAGGCCACGTGTCTTGAACCCATTTTCCATTGAGGTGTGCTCCCCAAGCCTTGTCCGAGGCATCTGTCGTTAAAATCTGACTCGCCTCTGGTCGGGTCACAGAGAGTCCCTTGTTTAGGTGACATTCCTGAGCCCACCACAAAAATTCCTTTTGAATGCAAGGTATTATCTGAATGACAGTGTCCAGATCTTGGCAGTGTTGTGTCCATACATTTTTGAGATACCACTGTAGCTTCCTCATATGCAGTTTGGCATTGGGAAGCACCAGAATACAAGATGCCATGAACCCCAAGGCCTGAAGGACTGTCCTTGCAGTCAGCCTGGACCGTAGAGACAACTGATGGAAGTAAAGTGTAAGATTCTTTTGCTTGTCCGGGGTCAAAAAGGCCATCTGGGAAGCTGTATTCAGTCTCACACCCAGAAAGCACATTTCCTGAGAGGGTACTAGACTGGACTTTGTTTCGTTCACAGAATACCCTACGCACCTTAACACTGTCATAACATACTGTAGATGGTGAAGAAGCTCGTGCTTGTCTTGAGCAAGAATCAGGCAATCGTCCAAATAAGGATAAATTTGTATTCCTCTTAACCTGAAGAAGGCTATCACTGGAGCCAGTACTTTTGTGAATACCCTGGGTGCAGTAGATAAGCCAAAGGGCAATGCAGAGAACTGATAATGTAAAGCCCCAGCCCGAAAACACAGGAATCTCCTGCAACTGGGCCTGATAGGAACATGAAGATAAGCCTCTTTGAGATCCAGAGTTACCATCCAGTGATCTTTGCCCAACAGAGGCAGAAGTTGTTGCAACGTCAACATTTTGAATTTTGGAATGTCCAGATATGTGTTGAGGATAGATAAATCCAAGATTGGCCTCCAAGTGTTTCCTTTCTTTGGTACAAGAAATAGGCAAGAGTAAAATCCTAGGCCCACTTCTGACAGAGGGACCTGCTGTATAGCCCCCATTTGAAGAAGTAAAGAAATCTGTTTGCGAGCCTCTACTCTTTGCTGAGGAGGAACGTCTGGCATGCCTTTGAAAGGAGGCAATGTGTGGAAATAAAACTTGTAGCCTCGGTCTATAATGTCCAACACCCATTTGTCCTGGGTGACTAGAAACCAATTTTGCTTGAAGAGTGCCAACTTTCCTCCCAAAGGAGCTGCCAGACATGATGGATCTGGCAGCTGGAGTTGCAGGTCATTGGGCCTGTTTACGAAAGGACTGGCCCCTGCCCTCACCTGTAGATTGTGCTGGTGAACTCCACGGTCTAGACCTGAAAGAACTCTGAGCTCTGCCCCTACCACGTCTAGATCTACCCCTAGACTGTGAATCAGAAGAAGGGTAAGTCCAACCCTTAGCAGGCCAGTTCCTGCTAAACTTAGGGGGCTGCACCTGCAAAAAATCTTTAACAGTCTGCATAGACTTAGCCTTGTCTTCCATTTTCTTCAAGACAGACTCCACAGGAGAGCCAAACAAAACTTCAGACTGCAAAGGAGCATCTAAAATCCTAGCTTTAACATGTTCTGACAAATTCTGATCCTTAAGCCAGGCGTGCCTCCGAATAACTGAACCAGTGGCAGCCACCCTGGAAGAAGCCTGTAAAGCATCAAAACCACACTGCAAAGCATGCTTACCCACCTGATCAGAGGCATGTACCAAATCCTGTAATTCCTTACACTCTATGCCCTCTGCCAAAGCATCCACTTTAGATTTTAACTGAGAAAGGAGAAAATTCTGGTACTTCAACATATGAAACTGGCAATTCAAAGCCCTCATTGCTAAAGTGGAAGAGGTATACACTTTCTTACCCCACCTTTCCAAAGCTCTAGCATCCTTATCCATAGGAACTGGATTCTTTACAACAGAAGCCCTAACACCCTTAGGTCCCTGGCTAATAGTTTCTGGGTCAGCCCTAGGGCTCTTATACAGATATTTATGAGCCTCAGGCACTCTGTAATACCTATCTGGCTTAACTGGCGCAGGAGGCAAAGAGTCTGGATTAAGGGAAGCCTCAGAGAAAACGTCTTGAACCACATCCAAAACAGGAGGTATAGCCAAGGGCCTATGCTGTGGTAAAAACAAAAATTCCCTAAGCCTCTTCCGGGAATCTGAGAAATCCTGACCTTCCCATTTAAAATGCTCCCTCATAGAATGAAGGGTTTCTGAAAAAGAAAAATCCTCTGGAGGAGAAGCAGAAGGAGTGGAATCCTCTGCGTCTGAATCAGAATAAGGAGGAAAATCCTGAATGTCTTCAGCCGAAGACTCTGAGTAATCTGAAGCCTGCTTCAAACATTCCATTTCTGGCTCCACCCGAGGCCTCTTGTCAGGAGGGGGCATAGAACCCCTGATTAAAGTAATTAAATCTTCTGCCATTTTAAGCATGTGTTTTTTAGGCACAGAACCTGCAGAATTAGGACTGACACCTGTGGTATGCAAACCAGGCCTGCCTTTGGAAGGTACCTTAGAGACAGAAGGAGAAGGCCTAACCACCTTAGAAGGAAGAACAGCAACCTGAGAGGCCCCCTCAGGCTGACCTGACTCCTGAGAGGCCACATCCTGCAAAATCAACGTCTCCCCCTGAGACTCAATTGAAACCTCGGCCGGATCAACCGAATCCACCATAGTGTCTAAAGAACCGGCGTCCGGAACGGACGAATCATCCTGCTTGGACTTTAAAGATTTATCTTTGCGTTTCTTCACGGTAGCGGGCGTCGGAGGATCCAACGGCATATTATAATTACACCGCTTACCGAATACAAGCCTAGCACAATCTAGCCTACGTTTAATGGTGCGCTTATTAAATCTAGCACAAAAGCGACACCCGACTACGTCGTGCTCAGGTCCCAAACAAGGAATACAAAGAGAGTGATAATCCCTATGTGGTATCTGTTTCCCACAAGAAATACAATTATTCACTTTTTCTGACATCCGGAATTAACTGAGGCAAGAAAAAACAAAAATATTCCCCAATGGGGTACTTAGCCCAACTTGGTTTCGGTCTGAAACTCAGAATACGTAAATTTCAGAACGCCGAACGGCACTCGCAAACGCTGCTTCTGCTTCGGACCATGTGGCAAAAAAGACTGAGGAAATGACGTCGGTCATGCGCTTTAATATCTTGACGCTCTGACGTCAGATTTGAGCGCCCATGACCGACGTCAGCCTAATACTTTGGTATTCGGGCCGACCGAGGACAGCGGACTACCCATAAGTTATGACTGCAGCAATGTGAGATGAAGAACATCGGACCTTTATGGGAAGGAGAAGCCGTTTCTGCTGAAGTGGTTGTCTGAGTAGACAACACCTTCCTCATGAGATCGAAGGCCCCCGGGTCCCAAGTCGAGGCATCCCCAGGTTCCGAAGAAATCGGAGGAATCCCCGAGACAGGCACCGATGGCATCGACCCCGAGGACGGAGCCGAGTCGATCCGAGCCGAGGCTCCGAGAGGGAGAGTCGGAACCGAAATATCGGTCCGACTCTCAGTCCCGGATCCAAGGATGGATCTTCGGCTCCGAGACTCCGGTACTGGATCCGACGGAGTCGAGGTGAACGGTGCCGACCGAGAAAAAGACGGTTCCGGCACCGAGGGCTCCACAATCAACAGATCAGCCGCTCCCGGCTCCGAAGACCTGATAGGCCTTGGAGGAGGAACAGGTGGAAATAAGGGAAGGCCTTCAAGTCTCGACACCAACTGAGAGGAGACAGAGATGAGTTTGGACAAGGCCGTATTCTTCATCAATTTCTGCACCACGTGGTCTACATCGGTGTCGGAGAGGGGCCTGGAAGAACGCGTCGAAGGAATCGAAGATGGAGCCGACCTCAAAAGTACAGGAGGAGGAAGGTCCGTCACCGGTTCCAAGACTCGAGGCTCGGTAACTGACAAAAGTTCAACACTCGGCCCCGAAGCCTGTGGAACCGGTGATCGAACTTTAAATGAAGAGCTCGGAGCCGATGACATGGGCTCCGACGTCTTCGATTCCTTCGAGGATTTAGATGCCTGGTCTGATGCCTCTTGGAATGCAGGCTTCAAAAGGCCCCTATCCATAAGTTTCCTGCGCCTATCTGTCATGACCCTTCCACTGAAAGAATGGCAGATGGAACAGTCTTCCTGCAGATGGAGAGGGCCAAGACAGTAGATGCAGGAACTATGATTATCTGTGACAGACATTTTCTGTCCACATTGGCACCGTTTGAAGCCTGATTTAGCCTTCTCAGACATGTTACAAAAGTCAAATCCAGGTATAAGAGAAAAGCCAGTACAAAATGTCAAATCCAGTAAAAATTGTCAAATCCTGTAAAGTAAGTCAAATCCTATAGTCAATCCAGTAAAAGTTAAAGGGTGGGGTAGGCCCCGAGGGAATAAACTCAAGAAAGTATATAAATACTATATACGGAACCGAGAAACCCTCGATACACTACTCACACACACACAGCCAACTTTAAAGAGAAAATTTTTATCCAAAAATATAAGAAATAATTAATCTTAGCTTTGAGGTGGTCCGAGCTCATCAAAAATGATGCGAACGTTGCAGCGGCAAACTAGATCTGAGGTAAAGGCAGAGGGGGATTGTGGGAGTTAGGTTGGTCTCGAGCTTCTTCTCGATGCAGAGCTTTGCCAAGCGGCCAACACGGAGCCGAGGATCGGCTCCGAACCCAGGTGTAAGAACAAACGGCGAGATTGAACACTCTCACATCCTTGGTTTTGGGGAGTGTCTATACCCAAGGGAGACGTCCCGTGTGGTTACCAACACCTCTGCTTCTGGGAGACCTAGCCCCAGGGGTGTCCTAGTGAAAACCTTGAGATTATTTGAAGCACATTTTTCTTCCTCTTCTTTGATTCCTGAAGATCGATCTCTGAGGAGCTGAAAAACAGATTCTAATGGCAGACAAGATCTTAGTGTCCTGCTCACTCCTGGTAGGCATTTCCTTGACTTTTGGTCCAAATAAATTGGAACCATCATAGGGGCTTTTATGAAGGATATCTAACAGCTTTCCACAAAGTCTCAGAGCCACACCCAGACATGACTTTGCATGGTAATATCTGTGACAACTGCTTGGGTTGTGCCATCTGCTGCATTGGATAGCAGTCTCATGGCAACATTTGAGGATGACTGCAGGGTAGACAAGTGGGTATCCGCAGATTTCTGGATATCCAAAGGTAAGTTACCCACCAGGGAATTTGAAAGCTCCATAACCAAATCCCTCTGGTAATGTGTCAAATGTGCCATATGTAGTTCAGCTCACAAAGAGAAAACATAGCTGAAGCGCAAGTCCATTTCCCCAGTCTGTCCAACACCCTTGCATCCCTGTTAGGAAGATGAACAGATGAACTTTCCTCTGACAGTTCACTTTTGTGGCTGCTGCTACCACCATGACATCTACAGGGGGATCGCTGGCCCAATGTTTTCTTTCTTTGGGGGCAACTAGAATTTTGTCTGGTGTCTTCAGCATGGGCTCTGCCACATCAGACTCCTTCAAGTCTTTTTGGGCAATAAGGGTGACTAAGGCATCAGGAGAAGGGATCTCCCAGGAGGACATTGAAGGGCCAGACCCAAAAGCTTCAAAAAATACCAACTCATCAGAAGAAGGGGTTTCAGTGGACCATCTTCCCCCCTCTGTTTCATTAATTCAAGGATGCCTTTGGGGGATCTTGGGGAGCCTTCTCCCTCATCTAAGTCGGTGTCTTCAGTGACTGACTGAGCAGAGGCGTCAATATGCTTCCTTTTGCAAGTGCTCTTCTGTGGAATGTGCCTTGGGACTTCTGAGAAAGACATATTGGAGTGAGATGTGGAACTCAAATGCTGGGTGGTCTCGAAGCTTAAAGGATCTGTCTTGTCCCTGTCTACCAGAATGAGAGTAAGTAGGAGCAGTCTTCAGAGGGTGTCTGGGTGGATCTGAACACATACCAAATGTCTTGGTCCTCCAAGGCCCTCTCCATGGCCTTGAAAGACAACTCAGTCAATGGAACTGAGGAAGAGCCACCTAAAAGGGCAGAATCAGTAGCTCTCAACTCCAAGGGCTGACGGCTCCAAGAAGGACCTCTGAACTGGGGCTGTCCAGGGCCAAACCCCCAAGCAGTAGGAACGGCTCCGAAAATCTCAGGATTGACTCCACTGTCACTACTCTGATCTCGACACACTGGCTCTGAGACTCTACTTGACCTGAGTACATCAGTATTAAGTGAGTGAGGAAAGATGTTGAAGCCAATGCCTCCAGGGTTGTTGGTTCCGAATCTGGTACTACGGTAAGATTGGAGATGATGTGCACCAATCCCAAAAATGGAGATGGTGTGGGAGCAGTACAGCTGGGGAGGAAGAGGTTGATCCTGGTCTTTTCCATAGGGATGGGGCTGGGAGGACTCCCAGCTGAATCTGAGTTCTAAAAAATGTCCTTATTATTTGGTTAATGTCTAATTCATGGAGACTCCTAATGGAGCAACCAGATTTCAAGGACAAGGCTATAGAAGCAGACCTCTAAGGGATCTTCTTGCAGTATAGATGAATGAAGACTAGGGCTGACAGACCCTGGAGAAAATGAAATTTTAAGGAGGGAGTCCGGATACTAGAGACAGTAGGATCTGACTGCCTGTAAACCTTGGGTGCTGGACCTAAGATAGATCTGAGGTCTGTGGACCTTTTCTTAGACTTGTCTGAGTGGTCTTCCGGTCTATTTTCTTTAGACTTCTGTTTTGATATGTCTCTGTCCTTTTCTCTTTCCTTCTCTTTTGAACTTGATCTTTCCTTTTCTCTTTTTGTGTCAGAAGAAATGGAAGAAGAGGATACCTTTGGATCTGAAGACATTTTGGACCCTGTCTGATGGGGAAGAAGCCCTTTCAAAATCAGTTTCTCCTTTCTTCCTTGGAGGTCTCTGGTGGCGAACACAGCACAATTCAAGCAAAAATCCTGCAAGTGGGAATGCCCTAAACACTAAACACACTGCAAGTGTGGGTCTTGAGTGAGGATTTTATGCCCACAGGTAGAACATTTCTTGAAGCTTGTAGACTTTTACAACACAAGAAGCTGAACATTGTACTATATAAAGTCAAACAACAAGAAAATCTATACTAAGCATTTTCAGCTAATCTAAGAAATCCTAAATACTTAACAGTAGCCTAAGTACACAAAGCAAAAAACTTTAAAACCACACTAATCTAATATTTTACTAATATAAAACACTTAGCACTACTAAAACCTAATCACTAAAGTAAACATTTGGAAAAGGGGGGAAACAGCTTCACTTATTGTGAAATGGGATAGAGCTCTCGGTCCACACGTCTGGTTTGGCAGTAGGCAAATGAGGTCTGAGGTAATTCAGCCAGGAGAGGGGAACTGTGAGTAGGGGAGGAGTCAGAGCTCTCAGATCCAAAGTTTGATACAAGGCACCAAGGTCGGATCTGACTGGATCTGACAGCTGACATGCTGAATCAGACAAAAAAAAAGCCAACATCAGATCATGCCTGTTATCTCTCACTTTGTGACTCTCCTCAGTGAGTCTGTTACTAGGTTGAATCTCAAGAGCAGTAAACCTCCAAGCATGGTTACAGTCAGAGGACAGCCTAAAGAGAAAGCACAAAAGAATGACATCTGAAGAAAACAGGTATCCGATTTCTGGAGTCACAATTGAGAGCAATATCTGGAAAACATAAAGATAGATAACCAAGTGGCCACAGAGAATAACGAGTCATCATTTTCCAAGAGCTTGCAAGCCAGCTGATAGCAAAAGATAATGCAGTTGACATTCCATTTAGAAGCAGTTTGTTAGATGGGAGTCCTTCCTTCCTTGAAGTGAAACAGATTAAAAAAAAGTTATTTGGTACTTCTAAATTCATGAAGCTATTTCACATAAAAGCTGAACTGATGGTGCACATCAGAGTATGAAGCGTGCTTCTGTGCTACAGTTTATGCCCTGGCAAAACAAACAGACAGACTAACAAGCTAGTTCAGGGGCACCTCAGAAATCACTATTTGAAGAAAATGAGGACTTGTCTTATGGAACACCTGACCCTTATGAAACAGCAGATATAGTTCCATAGCATTACAACTCCAGCATCCTTTAAGCAAAAGTGATGGCTAACGTGAAAATAATTTTTCAATTATAAGGATGTCAACACCACTCAATCATTATGTTCAAAAGGGGGTGGGAAAGTCTAGCAATTGTAAAGTTCAGATACCAGCGAGGGATGAGTTATATAATGGAGAACTCTGATACAGCACTCCTCTAAGAAAATGTTTCGGCAGCAGCTGCTGGGCCAGATCTCATCTTCCAAAAGGTCAGAATGGGCAGAACTGACAATAACATCAACAGTATAAAGATCCAGATTACACAGATTTCTGAGACAGGACAGGGTAACATATATATTGACCAGATGGGGTTGTGCAAGGCACTGCTTCACCAAAATGGAGAGATGTTTCCACTTGGAGGCACAGGCTTGTAAAAAGGAAGGCTTTCTGACAGCCTCAGTCCCTTTTAAAAGATCCACAAGGTAAAGCAAGAAGCTAGGCCCTGGGTGGAGGAAATTGGTATTTCTAACCTAATCTTTTATAGTTAGGGACCAAAGAGTTTCCAGTACCATCAAAGACTTGAGAGTCTGAAATCACTCCCTTCTCTGTCACTAAGGGGCAATGAGATTTAGTTTTGTTTTTTCTTCCTTGAACTTTGTAATAGGTAATGAGGGGTGAAATTAGCATGAAATGCAGAAAGAGGTAGAGAAATCTCCCATGCCATGAAATATAGAATACATCCACCATTCCTACATTCTTACCCAATGCTGCACTAGAAGAACATGGAACAAACCGCATTCTCCTAAGTGGCAAACAGGTTGAATTTCAGAATACTCCACTTCTAAAAAATATGAATGAGACATGGCTCATAAATTTGCAACTTCAAGAGAGGAAGGAAGGAGAGTACATCAGCTGATTTATTTCCCCTAAAATTTAAATCATGTAGAGTGATGCTTCTGTCTGTGTCCCACTTCAAAGATGTGTATGAATTCCTTGAAGGATGGGGTACAACCATATGTCTCATTCCATGCTTTGA
Organism: Protopterus annectens; assembly: GCF_019279795.1. NCBI lineage: Eukaryota > Metazoa > Chordata > Ceratodontiformes > Protopteridae > Protopterus > Protopterus annectens. Next base: position 1,085,298,508 of record NC_056732.1, on the reverse strand, counting down.
CACCAAACAATGACTGCTCATGTAACCAAATCAAGAGTGCGTCAGTATAATCCAAACTTCAGCAGGTCACAGTCAATCCTTCGCAAATTAAGGGTGGCCCCAGAAGGAAGTTTTCCCCCCATGGCAATCATCTTCAGTAAGATTGCTCGTTGTTCTTGGGGGGGGGGGTCACCATGACTTCCTAACTGTGTGACAGCGGAGGTGAGCTCCACAAAAGCATCTGTCATTACCTTCTGGAGTGGGTTCAGCTGCAGAAAAGGAAGAATCAACAATTGGTCAAGTGTGGCTGTCTACCACTTCAAAGCCCAGCAAATGGGTCTGAAGTCAGGAGATCTATGACCTATAACCACTGACATCTCAGAGTCCACTGCAATGCTCCTATCCTGAAGTGTGCAAATGGTTAAATGCAAACGTTGGTAACCATTAAGTCAGAAGCTGTAGCAGGATCTAGGCCTAGACCTTTACTAAATCTTCACTCAGGTTGCCAATCCATGACTTCACAGGCTCTCAAGGACAAGAATGTCAACCAATGAAAAGGCTCCAGCTTCTTGCCTAAGGAAGTAACCTCGTCACATGCTCAGTACAGAAAAGAATCCAGGTCTGTGTCTACAAAGTTAATCCTCTGATAAGTGACTAGATGAGGCTTCTACAAATCTATGCAAATATTGTGGAGATATTTCCATGGAGTCCCTGGGTTGGAGTACCAGAAGACATGAACACAAGGAGGAATTTTTCCTTCAAGAACTTCCTCAGCATGGTCAACATTTTAAATACTCTGGATGCTGAAGAAACTCCACATTGTGATATTCTGTACTGGAAGTGATGCCCATGTACAGCATCTGTATACCTCAAATAAGAATATGCAAAAAGCATCCATCGTGTTTACTGATACCATTCAAGTGCATTGTGGCAACAAGAGCATAAGCCCTGGAGAGTCATCATCAACAGCCAAACATGATGGATGTATTAAATTAAGTTGCTAATATCCAGAATGGGGCAGAAATGATCTATTAACTTTGAAACCAAGAAAAGTGGGAATATAAATCATAACTCTGTTTCAAGGGAGACAAAGCCTCTACTGTGTCCTCCCACATTATAGCTTGGGCCTGTTCCAAGAGTTCTCTTAGTAAGATTTGTTCTGAAAAAGGATCTAAGAACTCAAAGAAAGGCCAAGCAATATGTTTTCAAAAGAAACCACTGATCCATGCTGAAGGCACCTCCAACTTGGAAGAAAACTCAGTGAACTACCCCTTCAACTGACAGCTCAGGGCTGTAGTCAGGACTGCTGGGGCTACACATGCAGTGTTGTCCTGTAGGTTGACTTGCCCACCACAGGAAAGTGCACAACAATGCAATTCTTAAGATCCTACCACAAGACTATGGGAATTTTGTTTTCCTCTTATGGGGCTGGCTAGGTAAGAAGGAAAAGGTGCAGAAGGATCCTAAAAATTGTCCAAAGTGATGAAGACCTGTTTGCTCTCTAACAGATATCCCGTTTGACTTTAGAGGCTTGGTCAAAGAGTATTACCCTCTTAAAATGGAAACCAACAATGCTGTCTCCTAAGTTTCTCTGTAAAGAAAGATTAAATGGGCATCCATTTTTCTGTTATTCTGTAAAGGATAGTCTCTGCCACAATATCCTGCACAAATACATTCCTATGCTTGGACTGAAGTCAGTGCATCAGTATAATCCAAACTTCAGCAAGTCACAGTCAATCCTTCACTGGATACATTAGACAGAGTACAAATATCACCCGCGTTCACTTCAGACTCAGGAAAGTACATAAACTTTTCTACGGTCTGATCCACTAGTGAGGACTAGAAGTTGGACAGGTGAAATGAATTGCTTATGAGGCTAAGCCCCAGTGATGCAAAGAAATATGCTCATGTACTACATGTGTCTAAAACTTTTGACTCTTTGAAGGAATGGTAGCAAACTCTTCTAGTCTCTTGAATCTACTTAGGGATCCCAGAACACTCTACTTAGGGATACCCGGTAATGGCAGCAGAGTCAGGGTGCTTCTTCACTGTCAGAGTGTCATCAGTGATAAAAAGGTTCCATCTTCTGGATGACCTAATGTTCCTACGATTTATTTCCTGGATACACAATACAACAGTCCATATTTGACTGCATAAGCCTTAATGTCTCTCCAAAGGAGGAGATAGTAATGAAAGAAAACTCATTGTTGTTATCCTTTTCAAAGAAAATGACCTCTCTGCCTTCAGACTCTTCATACAAGTTTGAGAGGGGGTCCTACTCCCCCTTAATACCTCCATATGTCAGCTTGGACAGAACTTCCAAAGGGTACTCATGCAATGACTGCACAACAGATGTCAGGTAATGGGCACAAAAATGTACACCCACCAAAGGTGGTAGGCAGGACAGAGAGGCTTTCACCTAGCTCAGTGATGCCATCAGGATACATTCCATAAAAGTGTGTTCCTATACCCACAACTCAGGATCCCACCAAACATCAACCATCTGCTCAATCTCTATGTTTTGAACTGTGAGTTCTAGTCCAGAATAACATGGATGTTTCCTAAATCCACAGCTGAAGATCCTGCTGGGCTGAGGAAGGGGCAAAAGAAGGAGAGACTGAGTCATGTGTACCCCTAACCCAAGTAGTGACTCAAGGCATCTCTCCTCATAAGCCTCAAGCTCTGGCCAGTCAAACTAATGGCAGTGGCTACATTTCAGAATGCATATCTCAGACTGGTAGCAGGAGTTATTCCTCCTTTGGACCCCTCATCATCTATTAAGAAAGATGACTGGAGTAGACTGAAGTTCTCACCTTAAGAGGATGAGTTCAGTAACAGCAGGACCCAGAAGACCAGACTTCTCTCTGGGTTTCAGTACTTGTGACATTGCTCTGGCTGAAGCCCCACTCTGATGGACCTCCTTCATATCTGCAAAACAAACAGCACCAAAATTACCCATTCTAAAGCCTTACACCTTACATGTGATATAAATAGGACTTGCTGGAGAGACAGTTATGTATCCCAGAGATTACCCCGTCTCTAGAACAGGCTCCCCATTCATGTGAAGGAGAGTTCCTCCCTAATCCAATTCAAGTTCAACCTGGACAATTGGACGGGGAACAGGAAATTCATCCCTGGTTTGGCACCTATGTCTCTAATGGACACAAGCAACCTGTAAACGGTCCATCTCCCAGGCCCTATGTTGTAAATGTTTCATCTCCCAAGCCCCTGCTTACACTTTTCAAGGGTATCTGAACTTGTCAGAGATTTGGGATGCATAGCTAGGCTTAAAAAGGCCCTTGTGGCCTTTAGCCTAGTAAACACCTATCAACAAATGGGATCTGCCAAATGATTCCCACATGAGGAACTTTCAAACTCCATCATTCTCCTGTCAGCAAGAAAGGACAGCAGCTTTTCACTTTGATGTCTTCAGGTAGTAGAGGTGAAGAGCTGGCACGTATGGAAGTGTTACTGTGGTGCTCCTCTACAGGAATGGAAAGGCAATGCCGGGGCAGGTCTTGACAAGTGATTTGACAACTTGCGGATATGCAGTTAGGAATTATATGTAGAAACGTTTTCTTCAAAATGGGAAAGGAATGAGATCTAAGCTATGAGACTGGCAAAAATTAACTGGGATGTTCAAATGGTACATAATCCGGGCTGAGACTGAATTAGGTCCAATGGGATCAGTGCTCTACCTGGGGTAACAAATTTAAAAAAATGAACATAATCCAAACACAACATTATAGCATACCTTGGCACTATGCACACATGCCCCAGCATGGGGTCTTCAAAGAAAAATGTTTGACTTTGACTAGTGCAGCAAATGAACCAAACCGAAGGTTCAATCAAAGACATCCCTGATGTTAATCTGTTTTCTTACAGAAAGCAAATGCCTAAGTCGCTAGGCTGGCAGAAAAAATTAAATCTCTAAAGAGCTGCAAAGAGATATACGAAGAACCAGATTTGAATTCATAGCATCTGTGTACCTGGTGAGAGATGCTGAGACAGTGATTTCACTAGTCCAAAGCTCCTAGGCTACATCAGAAATTAGGCCATGGTACCTAGCAAGGTTTATCTGGGTGTCAAACAATAAAGCGATGCAACACTGATAGTTTCATACTGTGGAGAAAGACATGGAAAAAATAAAATCCCACCATAGAAGCATCAAATAGAGAAAAATGTAAAGCAATTAAGAAAAGAAGGGTGACTGGTAGAATATAGAAGAGGGAACAGATCAACAAAAACACTCAGAAAGACAGACGCGGTAAATGCAATGCACAGTATCAGATCAGACACTGCTCCCAACAATAAACTAAAGATATCAGCACAGGCAGAGAAAACTTAGAAGATATACAGATAAATATAAAGGAAAAGTTGAAAATAAGAAATTTATTGATGACCCAAAAAAAGTTTTACAAAGAGCTGGGAACAAATAAAATGAACAAAAACACCACCAAAAGAAGAAACACACAGTTTAGAGACATATTTTGAAGACCCTGTGGAACATAAAGTTGCTAAACAGACAGAAAAATTAAAAGAAACTATAAGTTTAAATGTACAGGATATAAAATGAGATGAAGCAACGGCCAGAGAAATTAAAACAAAATTAAGAACAATTTTCAAAAGGAAAACCCCAAGCCTAGATGCAGAACCTAACTTCTGGCTAAAAGTATTAACACCTTTACACAAACAGTAGCCCTGAAGACGAATTACCTACATGCACATCCGAACAGACACCACTATGGTTAACAACAGGAAAAACACTACTCCTCCTTAGACATGAACCTATAAGCCATCCTAAAAACTACAGACCAATGACTTGCCTTCTTATGATGCGCAAACTACATACTAGAATTAGTGCAGACAGAGTTTATAGTCATTTAGGGGAGAAAAAAAACACAGAGTCCCTGATACGGATGCTTCCTCCAGATGACACTGCCAATACTCTCCCAGGAGCAGTGAGAACAGTCAGCTAATAGGATAACATTGGAATATTTATTAAAACAAAAGATTTAGTGCCTTCATTCACAACAGAATTCTTCAGAATCAATTAATTACAAGTTAAGCTCATATTTTATAAATCATATAATCCAACAATTCATTCAAAATCCAACATGTGATTCCATGTCATAATGAGTAGCATGACTATTTACCTATCAATATAAAGAATAAATTGCTGCCTTAACATCGAGATAAAAACTTCATATATAAAAAGGTTCCTAAAATAAAAAAATAATTAACTTTGGATCTGCAAAACAGTTTATCATCTTTCTAATTTAAGAGACAGTATTCAGTGTAGAAAGGAAGAAATAAAATATCATCATGAAAGCATTGATTAGAGAACACTCTAAACCAATTAAGACAAGAAGTGTCACTGTTGGAAGAATATAGAAGACAAACTAGATCAACAAAAATGCTAAGATAGATGTGGTTAAAGCAACACATAGTATTAGCATACACTAGGATCTATCATACACTATTGCAAATAATAAACTAAAGATACATGCACAGACAGAAAAACATTGAAGATATGCAGATAAATATAAAGTAAAATTACAAAATCCAAAAAAGTTTTATAGAGAATTGGGAAAGAAAGCAAAAGGAATATAACACAATGAAAAAAAGAAGACACATTTTAGAGAAATATTTATGAAAACCATGTGGAACATAACAAAGATGCTGAATTGATATAAAAGAAAGAGTAAGGAGTTCAAATGTACAGGATATGAAGTGGGATGAAGTAACAGCATACCTCTCAACCTCTTAGTGCAAGAAATCTGTACAAAGCCTAAAATTTTGTGGGGGACAAAGGCCCAAAAATAGGGACAGATTTTAAATATTCCTCTTAATTTACAAAGCTGCTACAGTAACAGGATTTGTGTTAGCATCCATTTTCTGAAGGATATAAAGTCTGAAAGTCAAACATATATAATTTTTTAGTGACTTTAATCCTTAGTAATTTACCAGAAAACCAAGAAAAATCAGGACAGTTGAAAGGTATGAGTAACAGACAGAGAAACTGAAACAAATTTAAGAAAATCTCCTAATTGGAAAACCCCAAGCCCAGATGCAGTATCTAACGTCTGGCTAAAAGTATTAACATCTTTACACAAACATTTAGCCCTGAGAATTACTTATACGCACATCCCAAACAGACACCAACCTGGTTAACAACAGGAAAAAATATACTTTTCCTAAAGAGTGAACCTGTAAGCCAACCCAAAAACTTGCCTTCCAATGATGTAACAACTACATACCAGAATTCATGCAGACATAGTTTACAGTAATGTAGAAAAAAAAACAATCACGGCAAAAGAAAGACTAGTTGTGTAAAATCATACCATATGCATAGATGTCTTTCTCTTCTATGCTGCAGTATTCTTTACATGTGGGAAGTCCTCTGCCCAACGACCTAACATCCAGCCAGTACAAAACAGCTTTTAGCTACTGCAGGTATGTGGAATGTCGCACATACACTCTGACAACAACAGCCATAAAAGGACGTCCATGTACAATGCTCAGAATTGAAATGCTCCAGAAGGAACACCAGTACTAAGGAAGGATAAGAAGCCATCCAAGGATGATACAAGATGCAGGGAGGAAGGCGGGAGGGGCAGAATACTGCAACATAGAACAAAAGGACATCTATGGTTATGGTAAGATTTTACACAACTATTCTATGTCCTTCTATTCAATGTTGCAGTATTCTTTACATGTAGGAGAATACCAAAGCTTAGTAGGAACCCTGGGAGGAGGAAGGAGCAGAGGAACTTTGCACTGAAGAATTTTCAACAAAGCCATGTAGAATGACTCTAACAAACCTGGTTCTTGACCTAGAAATGGTGTACAGCTTGTAATGTTTGCTGAAAGTGTACACAGAAGACCATGTAACAGCCTCCAGAACAGAATTAGTATCCAGACCTTTAAAGAAAGCCCCTGAGGAGGCGAAAGTGGAATGAATCATAACACACACCACAAGAGACTTACCATGGAAATCGTAGAACACAATAACCTTGGAGATCCAAGAAGAAAATGTTGGTTTAGAGACAGGCAAGCCCACAGCCCTGGGATGGAAAGAAGCAAAGAGCTGATCAGATTTCCTAATAGCCTTACTCTTATCAAAGCAGAATTTAAGTTGTCTTTGTGTGCATCCAAGATATGCAAGACCCTTTCACTAGATGACTGAGGAGAAAGGAAGAAGGGGGGCAATTGAACAGATTGATTAAGAGACACCGAATTCACCACCTTAGGCATAAAAGAAGGATTGGTAAGCAATGAAACCCTATCCTTGTGAAAATCCAAGAAAGGTGGGGAAGCCAGCAAAGCCTGAATCTCGGAAACCCTCCTGGCAGATGTCAATGCTAACAGAAGCACTATCTTCCAAGTACAGAACTTTAAAGAAGCTGAGGCTGCTGGTTCAAAAGGAGCCATCGTAAGCTTCCCTAATACATGGTTCAAATCCCAGGGAGGTAGAACTGTTTTCTTGGAAGGTTTAATATGTAGGATGCCTTTAAGAAAAAGTTTTAAGTCCATTCTGGACGCTAAAGGTGGAGATAATGGCAGACATGCAGAAAGAGCAGACAAGTGAACTTTCACTGATGAGTAAGACAAGCCACTGTTAAGTAATTCACACAGGTAAGAAAGAACTCCTGGAATATCCACTGAAAATGGATCCTGATTTCTTGAAAGGGACCAGATGGAAAACCTCTTCAGTTTGGATAAGTAAGATTTCCTAGTATTGGATTCCTGGCATCCTGCAAAACCCTGAGCATGTCCTGTGAAAAAGGGAGCCTGAATGGAATCAGAAGTTGATCACCCACAAGGTGAGTTGTAAGGCTGACAGATGTAGATGATGCAGAGATCTCTTGTCATGTGTGAGCAGGTCCACTCTGTGTTGTAACTTGTGATGATTCCCTTGGCTAAATTCAGAAGAAGAGGGAACCTATGATGACTTGGCCAAAAGGGAGTGTGAAGATAGTTGAAGGCTGCCAGGCTAGCCAGATAGAAATTTGTAGATAATTCTGTCATTTGTAAATATTAATATAAGCCACATGCTTGTTCTCTTAAATGTGAAAAGACTGCATTGGATATTGAACTGCAAAAATGTAAACAGTGTACTCTGCTGTAACAAAGCAGACAAGTCAATTATTTGATGTCAAAACTCGGAGCCAATATGTCTGGATGAAGGAATTCTGCCTATTGTCTTGAGACCAGAGTTAATTGCTAGAATTTCCATGTATAATTTCTCTTATTGTTCTGACTTTCTGACCAGCTGCAAGATCAAAGGGCTATTAACCTCTGAGAGTCTGCTAGCCTGAGAACCAGAAAGAAATGATGTAATCTGAAATGAATCAGTGGTACTGTGTTATCAATTTAAGGACAGAAAGAATGAGAGTATTAGAGCATTTGTCTTGAGAACATCCAACTCATCAGATCTCTGCCTGTGTCTAGTGTAAGTAGGACTTTAGAACTGTGTTTTCTCTTAGGTATACATAGGAAATAAGAAGATTAGACTCGTTTGTTTTTCTGTGATGTCATAACTTTTGCTACTGTATTATTTTAAGCATTTCTCTGTGATCTCTGAACTCTTGACTAGCACTGTGTAGTAAGAAGTATTGTCTTGTGTTTTTATTATTATTAAATATGTGTAAACCTTTCAAATGTGACTGTTTTGTGTAGTGATAATTTAAGCTCTAAGAGTACATTGCATGTATATAGTGATGCTGTACCAAGTAACTCCAAATAAGTCTTGACTGTTAGGTCACACTTACCATTTGGATAATAATATTGCACAGTAATAATTGGACACCTTCATAAGAGCCTTTGAGTAGCTGATAAATATTAGCTGGGTGATGGCAGTGATTTCTACCGTACAGTCTGGGTAAAAGGGGCACAGCTGGAGAACCTGTGCCAGCCTTTTCCAGGAGTGTCTCTGTGGTTGTATAAACTCTTATCTCAAAGTGTGTGTGTGTCAGCTACATGGGCAGGGACATGAAGCACTGGCTGGACAGAGAGGGTACTGGAGGTTTTAGCTTGCCCACTAGGCTGAGATCTGGACCCTATAGCTGTGCCAGTGAGGAGCCTTATTGGGGACCTGGAGAGAAAGGGAGCCACCAGCCCCAGACTGACTGTGATCTCTGTGTGCTCTTAAGGGAAATTGTACTTTACTATGTGTGTATTTATTATCCTTTCCGTATATGGACGCCCCTCACTTGTGTTAGTGGTGAGGACTGAGACTCCTTGATTGCTGGGCAAGTGCAAGGGTGTCACAGGGAGTCACCAGCAAGATTTCTGGTTTGCCTGGTGAATCTTCAGCAGAACTATGTGAATGAGAGGGAAGGGGAAATGTATAAAGAAAATCCCCTTTCATGAGAAAGATAGGGTGCCCATCTTCCAAGCCAGAGGATGTGGGAGTCTGGCACAAAATAGTGGAAGTTGTCTGTTCAGAGGGGAGACAAACAGATGCAGAAGAGGGGGACCCCACCAGTGGACCAAGTCCAGAAACACATCCCTGTGAAGCATCCATTCATGGGATTGAGTCATGGACCTGGCTTAAGGTGTCTGCTACAGTGTTTTGTGCAGATGGAATGTAAACCACAAGAAGAGACATCTTGTGCTGAATTGCCAGTTCCAATGGCATGACAGCTAACCTGCAAAGATGATAAGACTTTGCCCCCCCTCCCCCCCGCTTGTTTATATACCAGAGAACAGTGATTTTGTCTGTAAACACTTTCAGAGGGCCTTGTATAAAGAGAGGATGAAGGGCCTGTAAAGCTAGAATCAGAGCCCTCATTTCATTGATGTTGATGTTGATATGCTCTCTCCTTTAAGATGGAGACCAAATGCCCTGAACCTTCTTGGAAGTAAATATTGCCTCCCACCTTGTGTCCCAGGTGTACGTGAACAGATGTTTAGATGACTGGAACAGAAGAATAGGAAGGCCAGGATTCAGAGAAAGCTGTTGAATCCACCAGAGGAGCTCTGTTTTTAGGTAGGAGAGGAGAAGAATTACAAACTTTAGTGGGTGAGCATGCTGTATCTAAATTGACTTTAGGAACCACTGAAATTTCCTCATGTAGAGTATTGCAAAAGGCAGCATTGGAATTGTGGAAGTCATGAACCCAAGAATTTGAAAAAACTCCTTGGCTGTAATGGAGGGAAGAGGCAGAAGGTTTTCCAGAAAGGCACTGAGGGACTGAACCTTGTATGTGGGAAGAAAAACCATCATAAGGTTTGTCCTTAATCTCACCCTAGGAAGATGTGATGCTGTGATGGAGTCAGAAAGGATCTTTTGAAATTGATGGTGAACCCTAGACTTTGAATGAGATGAACAGCCACCTGCAGGTTTTGAGTCAATTGTTTTGACAGAGGAACCAGGAAGTGAAGGTGGTCCAGCTATGGATATACCTGGACACCCTGGACTCTCAAGAAGGCAATCACAGAGGCCAAGCACTTTGTGAATACCCTTGGGCAGTGGAAAGGCCAAAAGGCAAGGGAGAAAAGTGCAAATAACCCACAGAGAAACACAGACATTTCCTGCACAGAAGATGGCCTGGAATGTCTACATAAGCATCTTTAATGTCCAGGAGGGCCATGTAAGACTGAGGTGAAATCAGAGTAAACAGAGTTTGTAAAGACAGCATGCAGAAAGATGACACTTCTAGGAAAGTGCTGAAGTGGGAAAGATCCAGTATTGGTCTCCAAGGACCATATTTTCTGGGAACCAGAAACATCCTTCAGTAAAACCCTTTGCCTCTCTGATCCATAAGCACATGCTGAATTGTGCCTTGAGAAAGTAGCTGAGATAGAACCTCTGGAAACAGAATCAGTTGACTTGAAAGGGGCTGTGAATTCCCATAAAAGGAGGGAGAGTCTTCCAAGTCATGAGGTAACCCTGTTGGATAATGGACAGAACCCAGGTATCCTGAGTGATCCTTGCCCAAGCTAGAAGAGAGAGACAGACAGACAAAGAGAAGTAAGAGGGTGCTGGTAGTCACAGAGCTGAGCCTGGCTTGAAAGGGCTACTGAGTGGAAGGAGCAGAAGCAGCAGGTTTAGATTGTGGGGGCCTCCTAACAGACTTTGTAGGCCTGGAAGCAGAAGCAGAGGGAGTAGACGAATGAACTGGTCTCCTAACAAAAGAGGTCTTAGCAGGAAAATTCCTATGGAACTCAGGAACAGGAGAAACAAACAGGTGCTTCAAAACTTGATGTTCCTTTCCTTTCTCATGCAGTCTTAAATAGGTCTGCAGCTGCAGAGCCAAAAAGAGCTGACTAATCCACAGGAGCATCTAGCAATTTTGCTTTAATGTCATCTGGTAATGGTTGAAGCCTCATCCAGGAGTGTCTCCTAAGCACAGAACCAGATGCAGCAGTTCTGGATGATGCCTCAACAGCATCACAGCTGCATTTAATAGAATGTCTAGCTACTTGTGAAGAAGCTGTCAAAAGACACAAAACTTGAGTTTTAATCTCAGAGTCTGGCAATTGAGCAAGAGCTTGTGAAGCCTGGAAAAGTACAGCCAAAGAATATCAAGACATGTGTGTCTGGTAATTCATAGCGCTGATCGTTAAAATGGAGGACATGTAAACCTTTTTACCTGGTCTCCCCAGAATTTTGCTCTCTTTATCAGATGGAAGCAGCTTTGCAGAAGGAGACAACTGGCAAGACTTGTCAGAAGCTATGGAAACAAAGTACAGTTGTGTACACTTACCATAAATTTAGATGTTCGAGTGTCTTTACTGTTGTCATCACATTTGGGTTATCCCTGCTGGGGTAGCCCTCGGCCGACCTGAAAACCAGAGACTTAGTATTTCTGCGTCTGTTGCTGTCAACTGAAGAGTGACGTCAGGTCGTCAGGGGTATAAAGGAAGACGCCATTATATCAGTTTTTATTCCCCTAACCGGTCAGGAGCCCCCAAAGTAGGAGGCCAGGCTCTGGTGGCAGGACCCCACCAGTGGAAAAAATACCAATATGTCCCTTCTAAGGAAAGGAGAACAACAAGGAAGAAAGGTAGCAAAAAGAAAAAAGGGGAAGGAGGGAGGGAAACCAGGACTGCAACAATGAAGACACTCGAACATCTACATTTATGGTAAGTGTACACAACTGTACTATGATCTTTGTGTTTACCTGTTGCAGTCATCACATTTGGGTAGATTCCCAAAGCTGAGGAAATGGGTGGAGGCAGTCAAAGAAGCTAGGGGCTGGCTAGTATGCCCTGCAAGACTGTAGAGGCAAAATCTGCCCTGGATTTAGAGAAGAGAGGCAGGTGGCAATGTTTGGTAAAGGTGTGAACAGATGTCCAGGAGGCAGCCTCCAGGTTGTCCCTGGTGGGGACCTCTCTGAGGAATGCTGCAGAGGTGGAGGCTGCTCTGGTGGAGTGGGTCCTAGTCCCCTTGGGGGGAGGCTTAAGATGCTGCTTGTAGCAAAAATGGATGTAGTGTGCTATCCATTTGGAAATGGTTTGCTTAGAGATGGCTTTGCCCTCTGCCCCTGAAGCAAAGCTAACCAGCAGTTGATCAGATTTTGTGAAGGGTTTAGTCCTGTCCAGATAGTATCTGAACTGTCTGTACACGTCTAGAGAGTGCAGAATCCTTTTCCCCTTGTTTTGAGGGTTAGGAAAGAAGGTGGGCAAATGGATGGATTAGTTGAGAGCCACACTGGATATCACCTTGGGCATGAAAGATGGATTAGTTGTGATGGATAACCTGTCTGCATGGAAGATGATGAAGGGTTCCACTGCCATGAATGCTTGCAGCTCAGAGACTCTTCTGGCTGAAGTGATGCCCAGGAGGAAGGCTGCCTTCCAGGAGAGAAATTTTACCTCTGCAGAAGAAGCTGGTTTGAATGGAGGCAGGGTGAGCTTTTCCAAGACAAAGTTAAGGTCTCAAGCCGGTGTTGATGCCCTCCTGGGGGGCCTCAAGTTGTTAGCCCCTCTGAGGAACTGCTTGATCAGAGGGTGTGAAAAAAGTGGCTGCTCAGTGGAAAAATTAGCAGAAATAGCAGAGGTGTGAATTTTTATAGAGGAGAAAGAGACACCACTGTGTAGTAGGTCAGCTAAATAGTCCAGGATAAGAGGGATGGCGGGCTGTGCCGTATTGGCTCCCTTAACCTGGATCCAGGTGCAGAACCTTTTCCATTTATCTGCATAAGACTTTCTGGTGCTAGAGCATCTGGCCTCTTGGATAACATCCAGAACCTGTTTACTGAGGAGGGAAGATTGGTCAGAGGTCAGGTTATAAGCCAAGCTGCCAAAACTGGGGGTGCATGAATTCCCCTGCCCTCTGGGTTGGGAACCTGAGGAAGATTCCATGGGGTCAGTGGGAACAGGCTGCGCAGCAAGGGGTACTAGTGCTGTCTGGGCCAGTCTGGAGCTATGAGAATGGTCCTTGGTTTTTCCTCCCTTATTTTGATCAGTACCTTGGGAATGAGAGGTAGGGGACAAAAGGCATAGACCGAGAGGTTTACCCAGGGGTAGGACAGGGCATCTACTTTCTATGCCATGCAGTGATGCTCCCTGGTGCAGAATTTGTTGAGCTGATGGTTGGTATGGGAGGCAAAGAGGTCGACCTCCGGGGTTCCCCATTTCTGAGTTACTAGTAAGAAGGTGTTTCTGTTGAGCTGCCACTTCTGGGGATCCAATAATTTTCTGCTTAATTGGTCTGCCACGGAGTTGAGAGAGCCTGGCAGGTATTGCGCTAACAGGTGTAGATGCATGGAAGAGGCTGTGAACCAAAGGATCATGGCCAGCCTGCACAGCGGGTAGAAGTGAGTCCCTCCCTGCTTGTTGATGTACCACATCACTGTCGTGTTGTCTGTTTTGATCAGGAGAACCCCTGGAGAGAGAAGGGGCTTGAAAGCTATCAAGGTCTGCTGCACAGCCATCATCTCTTTTAGACTGATGTGCAGGGGGAGTTGCTGGGGGTTCCATTGGCCCTGTATGCATTTGCCAACCAGGTGTGCACCCCAAGCATAGTCTGATGTGTCTGTGGTGAGGGTCTGGGCAGTGGGTGTGGGGAAAAGGGCAGTCCCTTGTTGTGGGAGCAGGCTGTTGCCCACCAAAGAAATCCTCCCTCAGGCAAGGAATAATAGGTAAAAGAGTTTCCAGATCTTGAGAATGTTGACACCAAAGGCTCTTTAGGTACCATTGAAGTTTCCTCATATGCAGTTTGACATATAGAATAAGGGGTATGCAAGATGCCATGAACCCCAGGGCTTGCAGGATTTCCCTTGCAGAAAGCTGGGGCCTGGTGGCCAGTTGAGAGAAGTAAGTTGATAGGAAACTTTGTTTCTCTGGTGTTAGGCATGCCATCTGGGATGCTGTGTCCAGACTTTCTCCCAGGAAGATTATCCTCTTGGTGGGTATCTGTTTGGATTTTTTTTTTTGTTGATTGTGTACCCTAAGGAGGTTAGTAGGTCCTTTACAAAGGTCAGGTCTTTGAGCAGCTTTTCCTGGCTGTCTGCCTGAATAAGGCAGTCTATGTAGGGACACATTTGAATATTTCTTTGTCTGCAAAAAGCAATGGCCAGAGCCAGGCATTTTGTGAAAACTCTGGGAGCAGTAGATAAGCCAAAGGGAAGTGCTGATATCCTGCCCTGAAGTGAAGATATTTTCTGCAGGACTCCCTGATGGGAATGTGGAGGTAGACCTCTTTTAGTTCCAGAGTGACTAGCCAAGCGTCCTTGGACAGCATGGGTAGCAGCTGCTGGAGGGTGAGCATTTTGAATTTTGGGATCACCAGGAAGGTGTTTAGAATGGACAGATCGAGGATGGGGTGGCCAGAAGCCTTCTTTTCTGGGTACCAGAAAAAGTCTGGAGTAGAGGTCTTGGCCTATCTGCATTGCAGGAACGTGTTCTACTGCTCCCAAGGAGAACAGAGTATGGATTTACTTTTGAGCTTCTGCCCATTGATTTGGTGGTAGATGTGGGAACCCTTTGGGGGTTGGAAAGGTGTGGAAGGAGAATCTATACCCCTGAAATACAATGTTCAGAACCCATTGGTCCTTGGTAATGGTAACCCAGGTGCTTGAGTGAAAGGAGAGTCTTCCTAAGGGTATGTGATGGTGGGCAGAGGTGAGGTAGGGAGGGGGTGAGTCATTGTGAGTTTTTGCCATAAGGGGGTGGCTTAGAACTCCCTGGTTTTGAAGTGGAGGCAGTACACTGCTTAGATCTCTGCAACCCATGGGACTGCTGTCTTGGAGGTCTGTTTCCACGGGATCTAGGCTGGCCCTGTTTACTAGGAGCAGGAATGGACCAGTGCTTGGAAGGAAAATGCCTGCTGAACCTAGGGGGCTGTACCTGTAAGAAATCTTTAACAGTCTGCATAAATTTTGCTTTTTCTTCCATCTTAACATCTCTTCTGCTTTAGTACCAAATAAATTATCTTTGTGCAAGGGTGCATCCAACAATTTTGATTTGACATGGTCTGTCAGGGGTTGTTCCTCAAGTCATGCATGTCTTCTAATGACAGTTTCAGTGACTGCTGCCCTGCAAGAAGCTTCTAGGGCGTCAAAACCGCAGTGCAAAGTGTGTTTAGTCACTTGACCAGCAAAGTGCATTAATTCCTGTAACTCTTTAGATTCTGCCCATGCAAGAAAGGAGGTAATTCTTTGTTTAAGGAGTTCCAAGGTATGTTGCTGATATTTAAGCATATGAAACTGACAATTGAGTGCCCTGTGAGTAGCTAAGGTGTATACTTTTTTACCCCATCTGTCCAGTGCTTTGGAATCCCTGTCTGAGGGGGTGGGATTCTTAGCTGAAGTAGTTTTAACCCCTTTTGGCCCTTGAGTAATGACCTTAGGGTCCACTGTTGGGTTTTTAAAGAGATATTTGTGAGAGTCAGGGACTCTGTAGTACCTGTCTGGCTTTCTGGGAGCAGGAGGAAGGGTGTCTGGAATCAAGCTGGATTCAAGGAAGACATCATCTACCACATAGGACTGGGGGGATGGCTAAGGGCCTGTGCTGTGGAAGGTCCAGGAACACTCTGAGTCTCTTTTTAGACTGTGGGTAGTCTTGACTCTCCCATTTGAAATGCTCCCTTTGAGTATGCAGGGTTTCCCCAAAGGAAAAATCCTCTGGGGGAAGAGGCTGAAGGAATAGATTCCTCTGCATCAGAATCCTCATATGTAGAGAGGAGCTGCATGTCTTCATAGTCAGATGCATCAGATTCATCTGATCCTCATATGTAGAGAGGGGCTGCATGTCTTCATAGTCAGATGCATCAGATTCATCTGACTCTTGTTCAGACAAAACTTCTGGAGACAGATCTTTATTTCTTTCTGAGGGAGTGGCTTGGCTTCCCCTAATCAGCATGATAAGGTCCTCTGCCATTCTAAGCATTTGTGACTGAGACAAGGGAGCAGGCACCAAAGAATGGCTGGAAAGCGGTTTCTTGGGGGTGGTTCAATCCCTGGGCCTAAGAAATTCGGTTGGTTTAGAAAGAACGGTAGCTGTGAAAGAAGGTGTCGGTTTATGTCTGAATTCGGTGTTGCAAAGGACTTCCTCAAAAGCTGGTACCTTCACAGCAGCTCTGGACCCATCCAAGGTAGAGACGACTGCAGGATCCTTAGACAAAGAAAGGTTTTGTGGCATACCAGACTCCGAAAGGGTCTCAGTAGAGGCCTGCGAATTAACTGAAGTGGGCATCAGAGGCTGCGAATGCGCCTCACTGAATTCTGGAGAATTGATGAACAGCTTGACGGAAGCATCGTCAGAATGTTTAGTCCTGTGCGGTCTGTCTCTGTCTTTATCTTGACATTTTTTTGGAAGGGCTGCTGTCGGATGGCTTACGGAAGACATATTGGAATTTCAGGACTGTAAACGGAAATATCTGGCTACAATAAGGGCCCGACAACGAATAGTTCTGGCGTTAAATAAAGCACAGAACCCACAACGAGGGAGGCCGTGGTCTGGGCCTAGACAAGTGATGCAGTAGGAATGGAAGTCCTGGTGTGGTATCTGCTTTCCACAGGCAAGACAATTATTAACTTTTTCTGACATTAGTTAGTGCAAGAAAAAAGGATCCCCAATGGGGTACTTAGCTTTCGAAGACTTCAACTTCAATTCAGAAATGAAACTCGGGTAGCGGCCGACCGGCACTTATGCGAACTGCTTCTGCTTCGGGCTCCATGGCAAGAAAGACTGATGTAATGGTGTCGGCTTCCTTTCTTTATACCCCTGACAATCTGACGTCAGTCTTCAAGTGACAGCAACCGACAAAGAAATACTAAGTCTCTGGTATTCAGGCCAGCCGAGGGCTACCCTAGGAGGGATAACACAAATTTGATGATTGCAACAGTGAAACACGAAGAACATCAGCTGGATCAGCTGAAGGACACTTATAGAGACACCATCATCAGGCACCTTGTAGAATCTGTCTGGCCACTTGGGGGCAGGAGCCTGAGAATCAGGGGTCTTAGAAGAAGAAGAAGCAAAAGCGTCCAAGAAAGCTGGCAGGATTGAAGGTACAGCAGAAGAACAAGGAACTTCTATTTGCAAAAGGTCATAATACATTTTTTGCTCCTCAGAAGTCTGTGAACACTACCATTTGAAAAATTCCCTCATTTTGTTAACAGTTTCACCAAAAGAATTTTCGTCTACTGGGGAATCCCCCCATTAGATTCCTTCTCTTGAGATGCATATTCTAGAGGAGATGTAACTTGTGTAGAATATGGAAGGAGTCTTCATCAGAAGAAGAGTCACACTATCAGCAGATAGAACCTATTCCCCAACTCTGTGAACTGGAGAAAATGTAAAAGAAAGAATAGGAATATTAGAAGAAAGCATCAAAGCCATAAGAGCATTAATTAAATCCTGAGAGAAAGCATCCTGGTCAGACTGAGGAGTAGCAGGGGCCTGAGAATGTCTAGCCTTTTGCTTTTTCTTAACAAGCAATTCTGCATGAGGAGCCATGGAGGAACACAACCTAGGCCTAACACCCAGAATTGTCTTAGGCTGATCCCTACCAGTAGTGGAAGGAACGTCCCCAGAGCCCTCAACCACAGCGAGCTGCTGTTCCCAATGTCTGTCCAAAACAGACATCTGCACTGCCTCTGTGGATATGCCTAAGTCAGATTCTTAGCAGCTTCCAATGAGTATCCAAACCGACTTCCAAATGCAACACTGGGTTTTCACTGACCTCAAGGGAAATATCAGAAGTAAGAGCTATAGCCAAAGAGGACTCAGGCTTAGGTTTGATAACCTTCCTCTTCAAAATCGGCTCAGCCAAAGGACCCCCCGGAACCCTCCATAATGTCTTTAGCCAGATGTTTAAGATGCTGATTCTCTAAGTAGAGACTTAAAGCTGAAAGTCAGCTATGCAAAGTTTTAGGAACAAAGGCCTGGCAAATAGAACAGGAACGGTGGTCATGGTCATGATTGGGACCTAGGCAGAAAAGACAAAGGTCGTGGCTATCTTTATGTAGAATCTGCCTTCCACACCTACACTTACCCTTTCTGGATGATGTGAACTAATTAAAAAGACAGCAGGAAAGAAATAAATCCTCAACTGGGCACTTATCTGAAAGCTGGCAGCAACAAATGGAATCAGGTATTAGACTGATGAACAAGTCAAGCATTCCAAATGGCGGCAGAAAAGTTCTGAGGATTGTACGTGCGGACGTCCTTTTATGGCTGACATTGTCAGAACACACATGCGACACCCCACGTACTTGCAGTAGCTAAAAGCTGTTGAATACTGGCCGGACGTCGGGCAGAGGACTTCCCACATGTAAAGAATACTGCAACAGCAAATAGGACATCAAACAAGTAACAAATAACGTCATATGGAACAAATGAGCATTTGCTGCTAAATAAAGCCATCATACAGAATTGAAAAAAGGGAAGAATCTAAATATTACAAAAAGCATTTGACAATATCCCACATTCATGACTAAAGGAATGCTTACAGATGTACAAGATTCATCCTACATTGATCAATTACATTACAGGGAGCATGAAACAGTGGCAAACCACTTTGCAGTTAAAAAGTGACAAAGGGCAAATTATTATCAAAGGGATAAAAATTCAAAGGGGGATATTCCACGGTGATTCTTTGTCACATCTGTTGTTTTGTCTTGTCCTTAGCTCACTAAGCTGTTTACTTAACAGATAAGACTGTGGTTACATTTTGGCACACAGAAAACAATCTTGCTTAAAACTTCTGCTCTACTTTTTGTGCATAACTTGAAACTGCATAGTTCATCAGATGAGGAGTTAAAAGCACAACTGCAAGTGGTTACAACTTTCTCAGGTGATATAAGAATGTCACCTCATCTCAATACACGTGCAAAAGCAATATTTAAGGCAGAAAAGTTGCAGTACCAAGAAAATATCAATCTGGGACAGGAATGTGAAATAAAGGATCTTGAGCAGGGGACATTGTATAATTATTTGGGAATTGATGAAGAATTGGTAATAAACCAAACAAATGTGAATAAAACTCAGTAAGAAATATTTCAGAAGACTAAAACTAATACTGAAAACAGCCTTTAACATCTAGGAATAAAGTCCAAGCTATAAACCAATTTGCTATTCCTTTTAATTTGCTATTCCTTTTCTGTGTGACTGACTGGCCCCAAAACGTATGGGGATCAGGTGGGCAGGAAAACAAGAAAAATGCTTCAAGCTTATCAAATGATATACAAAAATCAATTTATACAAAGATTATATATTCTACGTTCTGTAGGAGGTATGGGCCTTCTTGAAAATGATTACATGTATAGGTCTGCAGTTGTGGGACTGCATACATATCTACTGACCTCATCACATCCAAGCACAGTGAAAGTTTTAAAACATGAGGAAAGAAAGTTTAAGATAATCCCTATGCTTACGTTAACAGACTCATTATGTTATCAAAAAGGAATGGAAATCAAACCAGAAGTATTCAAAAACTGGGCACCAACTGACTGTGACAAAAAAAGAAAGAAAAGTTATAAGGAGAAGAAAAAAACAGAAAAGTCATAAATATAGTGGCGAGTATAGAGATCTCCTGGAGCAACCTCACATTGATCAGGATTTGACTCAGGAATGGTTAAGGAGAGATGAGTTTAAACCAAAAGATGAAACATTAAGAATGAGAGCCCAGGATAGTGGACTACATACACTTTGGTTTATAAAGTCAACTGAACATGTAGGAAAAACATGTAGGTTCTGTAAAAAAAGAAATGGAAAAAGTCACGCATCTTCTTGCTGGATGTGATACACACATGACAGAGGGCAGAGAAATGTGCAAGACTGCTGCATTGGGGATTGTGCAAACACTATAATATAGAAGTAGCTGAGAAGCACTGGAAACAAACCACAAACTATTACAGAGAATGATGACCTGTACATCACATGGGATCATGCATCACAAACCATTCAAAAACTAGATGCAAGAAAACCAGATACACTAGTCCATGAAAAAAAAGACAAAAGTAGCATTGATCATTGAAATTGCTGCACCTAGTGAATACAGCGTCTTACATACAGAGAGATACAAAGTCATACAATATCAGGATTTGTAGGCAGAAACGAGCAATGTGGAAGAAAGATACAACGGGTCTAATAAAAAAATAATCCACAGTCACGCTTAGATATGCTATCATTATATGAACTCCATATGAATTGCAGGAGGAGTCAGTTCTGGGCACATCGTGGGTGCTGAGAAGAGTACTTCTGGCTAACATCAAAGATTGAAAGAATACTAACTTCATAAACATTAATTATACCTTGACTTAGGAATGGGGTCCATTCCCATCATGGTATTAGAAAATCGAAAGACTTGGAAAAATTAAACCTGGAAAAAGAAGATAAATGCTTACAGCTGTCTCTTACGTAGTGCTTCATACTGTCAAAGAGTGATAAATCCACTGCTTTAGGATAACATCTAGACATATAGCTAAGCATGCATCTGCAGGAGCGCAGACCATAAGAAGGGGATAAAACAGATGTCAGTCGGTTGACTGGAGCACAAAACAGAGAATGCAATGCAAAGGACATATTTTTATGGAAAATTAGAATACACCTACAACCAGTGCAAAGAGATGGGCTTTAGTTTTCTGCCAAAACAAAAACTTAACTGCTGTAGAATCTGAGCTGCTTTTTATTGTTTTGTATAATGTCAAGGGATTTCAATTTCAGAATAACTGTTTAATGCAACTATTAAAAGAAACTTAGGAAGCATTTTTGTCCCACATTTTCAAGACAGCTGCCATTTTTCTTGTTTTCTTGTGGGACACAGCTGTTGAAATAGGGACTATCCTTCTTGAAGAGGGACAGGTGGTAACTCCATACATAATGCATTTTTAACTACCAAGCCTGATGTTTCTGGTTGATAGGTTGAGTTTCAAGAACAAATACTAAAGCGGGTGAGAAAAAATTTTGGCCAAAGCATAGCAGGTAGAAAATAATAGATTCTACATCACTAGACAAGCAGACTATTTAATATTTGTTTGCAGCATTCTTTTAATCATTGCTTCTTTTAATGTGCAGTAGGCAATTCCATTTTTCCTTGTAGGCCACATCTTACAGGCCAAGACCTTTATTCTCTAAATGATTTGTTTACAAAGGATAATGCTTCTCAAACTGTCTCCAATACATTATCATTGCATAACTTTGTCACTCAAGTATGCTGTTTTTCCTGGTCAAGCTTGAAATCAGATTGCATTTTTTACCTAACCATATATTCATGAGTACATAGAACACTGGCACAATAAAACCCATTCAATCAAACTTAGAACAACAAACAGATAATCCCTTGATGATTTTTAAAGGTGGGAAGTCAACCCATATGCACCCCCTAACTACCATAAGTAACTCAGACGTCACCAAATCTCTCAGTTGTATTAGTGGAAATGGACTGTCAATTTTGACTTTTGGAATAAACTGAATGGGCTTTAATAAGTCAGGCACTGATGGAAAAAACATCGTACACTGATAAAAACTAAATGAAACATGTAGAAATGTTATGTATAAATAAATACACACAGAAAATAAACAATCCTGACTACTAAAAATTTGTTCCCACAACTGACAACTGATAATGTAAAGCACAGTGAAGTGCACCCCTCACATTACAACCGTTGCACAAACACTTTTATCTTGTATGTTAAACTAACATTCATAACATACTGACACCCTACTTACAAATTTCTTCTTTAGTACAGTGGATATAAAAAGTGTACACACCCCTGTTAAAATGCCAGGTTCTTGTGACATAAAAAAATGAGACCACAATAAATCATTTCAAAACTTTTCCCACTTTTAATGTCACCTATAACCTGTACAATTCAATTGAAAAACAAACAAATCTGTTAGGGGAAAAATATAAAAAAAAAATGTACAATATGCTGGTTGCATAAGTGTGCACACCCTTAAAATAATACTTTGTTGAAGCACCTTTTGATTTAATTACAGCATTCAGTCTTCTTGCGTAGGAGTCTATCAGCACGGGCACATCTTGACTTAGCAATATTTGCCCACTCTTCCTTGCAAAAGCTCTCCAAATCTGTCAGACTGCGAGGGCATCTCTTGTGCACAGCCCTCTTCAGATCACCCCACAGATTTTCTATTGGATTTAGGTCTGGGCTCTGGCTGGGCCATTCCAAAACGTATTTTCTTCTGGTGAAGCCATTCTTTTGTTGATATGGATGTATGCTTGGGGTCAGTGTCGTGTTGAAAGATGAAATTCCTCTTCATCTTCAGCTTTCTAGCAGATACCTGAAGGTGTTGGGCCAAAAGTGACTGGTATTTGAAACTGTTCATAATTCCCTCCACCTTGACTAAAGCCCCAGTTCCAGCTGAAGAAAAGCAACCTCAAAGCATGATATTGCCATCACCATGCTTCACCATGCGGATGGTGTTCTTTTGGTGATGTGAAGTGTTGTTTTTGTGCCGAAGATACCTTTTGGAATTGTGGCCAAAAAGTTCAACCTTGGACTCATCAGACCATAACACATTTTCCCACATGCTTTTGGGAAACAAAGTATTGTTCTGCAAATTTTAGCCAGACCCGGATGTTTTTCTGTGTAAGAAAAGGCTTCCGTCTTGCAACCCTACCCCATAGTCCAGACATATGGAGAATGCATGAGATTGTTGTCACATGTAGTACACAACCAGTACTTGCCAGAAATTCCTGCAGCTCCTTCAGTGTTGCTATAGGTCTCTTGGCAGCCTCCATGACCAGTTTTTGTCTTGTCTTTTCATCAATTTTGGAGGGACATCCAATTCTTTGCAACATCACTGTTGTCCCATATTTTCTCCACTTTTTGGGTGACTGTCTTCACTGTGTTCCATGGTATATCCAATGCTGTGGAAATTTTTTTGTACCCTTCTCCTCAGTGAAACCTTTCAACAATGTGATTCCTTTGATGCTTTGTAAGCTCTCTGCGAACCATGGCTTTTGCTGTAGCAGGTAACTGAGTAAATGTTAAAATCCTACTAGGACAGCTGAACTTTATTTGGGTTAATCAGAGTCTCTTTAGTTGATGGCAGGTGTGTACCCAAGAAGACTGAATGTTGTAATTAAATGAAAAGGTGCTTCAACAAAGTATTAGTTTAAGGGTGTGTACACACAACAAAGCATTAGTTTAAGGGTGTACACACTTATGCAACCAGTGTATTGTACGTTTTTTTGTTTTTTATATTTTTCCCCCTAACAGATTTATTTTTCAATTGAATTGTACAGGTGACCGATCACATTAAAGGTGGGAAAAGTTTTGAAATTATTTATTGTGATCTCATTTTTTTATATCACAAAAACCTGTCATTTTAACAAGGGTGTGTACACGTTTTATATCCACTGTATATTGTAAGTTGCTCAGTACCTTCTAATAAAGATTGCTGATCAAAGTTCTAATCAAAAAAAGAGATGAAAGCAGCAGCAGTTTATAGACTGAAAACAATGTTGAAAGACACAGTGTGTTTAGTGTCATTGGTTCCAAAGTGCATACATTACAAACAACAGTGACTGGAGTAACTAAAGCAAACCAGACGATTCTCCTTCTTCTGGGTTCCTATTCTTGGTGGTATACTGGGTTCCTATTCTTGGTGGTATACTGAATTTCACTGTCAACGGTAACACTGATCAGACCTTCTCTGCAAGAGAAAAATCTGGCTTTTCACACATGCCCAACAACTATTACAGACAAAGCATCATAAGTCAGTGTACCTGGGCAATCTGTACTCCATTTTCAACTATCGTCATACAGGTGTCAAAAGAAAAAAGGTTTATCTTACAGAGCACACAGCTGCTCTGGAACAGACTCTACATCAACAAAAAACAAAGCTCATCACTGTCCATATTCAAGTGCAACTTGTACTTATGGATGGAAACAGAACATTAATCCCTGGCCTGCCCCTGCACTATTAATAGACAGAAGCAGCTCCTACATGCTTTATCCCATGATGGGTCCCCTCAAATCAGCAAGGGTAAGATCCCAGTTATTCTTACTAGGGGTAATATATAATTACTGACTATGGGGTGGGTAACGCCAATCTAACACCAAATGGTCTATGCTAATTCAAGTTCCAAAATGGAAACTGGCTAGGCTTATAAATGACCCACAAAGGCAGCTGGCCTGTTACTTACCTATGACCTTATAAAAATTAATATTCCATGAGAAAAGCACTGTAGAACTACTGATGCAACAATGACACCAAAGTGATTTTCATCTAATTCAGTTGGGCTTCTTTAAACAAATCTACACAGGATAGAATAATGCAGTTATTTCCTGAAAGTATTTTAATAGCTGAACCTTTCACATAACCTGCTCTTCACTACCAGAAGCATGAAGCAAAGACATATAAACTGAAGATAAAATTACTGGCAAACATTAATCTGAAGTTTGTAAGTCAAGTAATGAATAGAAGTAATAAAACTGCCCACTTTATAACTACTGTGAAATGTCTGCTTTTTAGCCTGAACTGAGGGAAAAAAAATACAAACTAAGAAAATCAGCACAATATGTCACATAAACTATTTCCTGCAATGTTGGAGTTCCTTGATGATTGTGGGACTACAGAATATACTATTTTACTAATCTCAGCAGGATACAGGCAAACTTCATGTCCATCAGATGTCTGCAGTGGTCACCCCCTGAGGATCAAATCTAAGGACTTCATGAAAATATCCACATTTTAAAGAGACCATTTTTGCTACATCATTAAGAAAAGATAAAAGCCTATACATTCATACGTGATATATTGCACAATCATTGTACCAAGAAAACATATGCTTGAGTAGCATGTCTTAGCTTCATTAATCCCGGTGTCAACTTCACAGCAGAGGGTGAAGTTTCTATTGTGAGTGGTCTATCACAATGAATAGTAAAGACAGTGAAAAAAACACACTAGCTGTACATTTTACTTTATTAATAATATGACTGTTTCTAAAAGCTATGCTGAATTCAGTCTCGGTTCAATTAAACCGCACATGCAGCAAAACCTAATTTCATTTACTGAAATTAAAATTTTAAAAACAAGTGAAACAATTAATCACTGAAGATACAGGAATGTATTCCATTTTAAAAGGCACAACACATTTTATATGTAGTTTACAGAAAGCAACAGTAATCACTTACTTGAAAAGACCAGTACTAATTCCTTAGCTAAGTGCCAAATGAAACACATAAAACCTAACTAGCCTTATTTACTTATTTATTTATATTTTAACTTTGTTAACCAGGGTAGAGTTTTGGTTTAGACACAGACACCCACAATGCTGCATCAATATTTAATGCTGTCCTTCATAACACTTGTGTTTTGAGACAGAATAATGTATGTATATATATATATATATATATATATATATATATATATATATATATATGTGTGTGTGTATGTGTGTGTGTATACATTTTTTTTATATACACGTTAACCAGGTAGGTATTCTGGTATTCTGACCTACTGATTCCTTTCAACAACAGTCTGGGGACAGACACTATAATATACGTCAGTGGTTCAACAGACAGCACATTTGCCTTTGATGCTAAGATTGTGGGTATCCTTCCCACAGCAGGTGCCTGAATTAATTTTCCAATACTGATATTACCAGTTGCTGTACTCCTGAGTGTACCTTTCACAGGATGGGACAGGAAGCTGAGGTCCAGTATGCCTGAACTGGTGGCACAAGTACATGTAATCGACTCCATAGCACTTACCAAAGAAAACAGCAGGGATACCCCCCCCCCCAGCTGAAATCAGCTGACACCAGTTCCTCTCTTCATTAACCAAATCTATAGGACCACACTTTAGCCTCTCCCAACCCAAATCTGGGGCCGGTGAGGACATCAAGGAAGCTGGTGAAGTGTCATACTGCTGCTGGGAGTGTATGCTAAAACCTAGTACCTTCCCATGACAACCTTTGCAAGCTCCATATATCTGCTGTATCAGTAGGTGAATGTGAGCTTTTGTGCTTGAACAACCTCTAATTAGTACACTTGCTTGCAGCACAGAGCTCATGAAGCATTTAACACTGGTGTACTGCAGCAAGCTTAGACTGTCTACCTCTCCCAAGGATGGGCAAGCCAACATCAGATCCTCACTTCCACCTCCCCCCAGTGCAGCCCCTCCAACAGTAAGATTATTTCAAGGTTTATTTCTATCATATATCTTAAAAGAGAATATTAACTTCAATGTCCTCATATAAACAGAACCTGTTGGCGTGAAACATGCCTGTCCCAGTGAATTTCCCACCAATGGAATAAACTCCTACAATGTACTACCATAGATATCTTTAAAACAAGCCTCAGTGATTGGATGGGAATCCAAAAATTTACTCCAAAGTATGCAGTCAAGCCCTTATAAACTGGGAGAAACTAAATGCTGGGTTTTCTTTGGCTATGTTCCTTATGGTCATTTTCACCACTTGTCTGCTTTGTTACTAGAATAACAGACGACTGTAGGTTTTATTCCCAAGTTAGGTACTTGGGTTTACTTTCCATTACTAACAGTGTAGAGCAGCAATGGGGGGGGGGGTGCAATCCTGAGTGTGCTATCTTTGGTTGAAATGTTAAAGCAGGTTCCTCTCTGTCTAAGATGGTGGCAACCTGAGTGGATATAAAAGATCCCTCGGCACTTATTAAAAAGAATGGGGGGAAGTTGCCCCGTGCCCTGGCCAAATTTCCAGTCTCTTGTACAAAGAGAACACAGGCCTAGTGGGACTAACCTAATCAACAATATCAGAACTAAAACCTTAAAATACATTCACACTATGCAAAAATGAAAACAACAGCAACAAAATAGAAATGTGTTCTTGTAACTCAATTTAAATAAGAAGAAAAAGAACAAGGGAATTTCCCCAGTGCCCTGGCCACATTTCTTCTATTCGGTATGAATATCACTTCAGATCTCCCCTGAAAATAGGCTAAAACTATAGCAGGAATATAGTCAACAAAACATAATAAATAAATAGTGCAGACAATCACAGAAAACTGGCAAGAAATGTATAAAATTAATGAAACAGACAACTGGTGCCAGAGCCATGGCCTCAAGCTAAACGCCAAAAAGTGTATAGTCATCCCCTTTGGCAAAAACAAAGTGCCCACAAATTACCACATAGGTGGTAATCCATTAAGTACGGAAGAAGTAATTAGGGACCTGGGGACCTAAGTTGATAGCAATCTCTCATTTGACAACCACATGGCCAAAGTGGTTAGAAAAACATTTTATATAGCCCACCTAATCATGAAGGGATTCACATCTAGATCAGGGGAGGTCGTTGTGCCTCTTTACTCATCCCTCATCAGGCCCATAATTGAGTACAGTGCCCCTTTTGGGATGTACCTTACCAGACACCTGCAGCAACTGGAAAGACCCCAAAAGTACCTCACCAAGAGGATCAAAGGGCTCAAACAGATGCCATATGCTGCCCGGTTAAAGAAACTCCAGCTCTACTCAGTGGCATACCGTCTGCTCAGAGGCGATCTGTGCCTGATGTATAAAGCCATGTCCAACCCGGAATTAATAGACATGCTGCACCTCAGAAAATCCAAATCCCATCGAGCTACGCACTCGAGAGACTTGAACCTCAGCACTGAAATAAATAGGACATGCTGGAGGGACAGATTCATAACCCAGAGGCTCCCTTCACTCTGGAATAAAATCCCAGTCCAGGTTAGGCATAGTCCCTCATTGACTCTCTTCAAGAGGAATCTTGATGAGTGGATGTGAGATAGTAGGTTTACCCCGGGTATCACTTCTGTGTCACTGTTAGACAGAGGCACAGTATACTAACCTCGAAAAAGGGCATAGCAAAATTAATTTAAAATGGGTGGTGAAAGCCAAACACACTCTGGCTAGGCTTATAAATGAAATCCAAACAGCACGCCTCGCACGTACAGCATGCTCAGCCAAACCAATCAAAAAGAAACACTAGAGGCCAGCATGAGTAGTTCCACGACTTTTATTCGTAAAATAATGAAATACTGCAAAAGGACATAATAATGTCCAAATAACAACACTCAAACTAGTTTCGGCTACTGCCTTCTTCAGTGAGAGAAGATAAAGAAAGAATTATTTCAACCAGCAAACCAGTAGTCTTTATATCAACACTTGAAAGTAATGTTCATTCACAGTAGCAGACCAGGGCAGCAAGCAATAAATCCAAAGTCCATAAAAATAAGCTTCTAGACGAAAACGAGATCACAATGCAAAAAGACCAAAACTTTTATTCAACTTAACATCGGTAAGCGCTTTCACCACATGGGCTTCCTCAGACCGTAAACTGACTCAGCCATACATTCAAATTTATATAGCATCCTATTAAATTTAATCAATAATTATTCAATTAAAGAATTACGTAAAACATGCTGATGGCATGAATTCACTTGCATGAATTTTATATATTTTTATATTTAAATGAACATCTATGACAGGTTTTTAGATGTGACGTTCATATTATTTATTAATTTTTTGTTTTTAACACTTGCTTTCAACAATTGTTCTTTTACAATTGTTTTTTAATAATTGTAGTTTGTGTATTGCATTTTGGTTACTTTAAGAATGCCATCAGCATGTTTTACGTAATTCTTTAATTGAATAATTATTGATTAAATTTAATAGGATGCTATACAAATTTGAATGTATGGCTGAGTCAGTTTACGGTCTGAGGAAGCCCATGTGGTGAAAGCGCTTACCGATGTTAAGTTGAATAAAAGTTTTGGTCTTTTTGCATTGTGATCTCATTTTCGTCTAGAAGCTTATTTTTATGGACTTTGGATTTATTGCTTGCTGCCCTGGTCTGCTACTGTGAATGAACATTACTTTCAAGTGTTGTTATATTTTTATCTTCACAGTAGCGTTTGTCTTGCTGAAGTGTGGACTGTTATTTACTTTTATTATTAGTAGTCTTTATATATTTTTTACCCAGCCAATAGCAAAAGAAGGTATAGTCCATACCCTCTAAATAATTAATTAGTTGATAACCAGGCTGCAGTAAACAAAAAGTAAATGAAGACATATTTTTGGGATGTCCTTAATAATAATCTGATGTTTAGTATATACCATAATTTATATGCATTAATATAGCAAAAAAAACATTAGTAAATGAGTGAATGATCCATGTGAACATACACAATTAAACCATGGGTGAAAATAAAACAACAAGGCTATATATATTATAATATATATAATATATATAATACTAAATCAACACTGTCTCTGAGTCCTATAGTCTTATAATAATAGAAAAATAAATAAAGGAGTATACTCATCATAAATGGTCATTAAAACCTGGTGGAAATAGGACTCCGAGATGAATAATCCAATACTTTTCTTTGCGGCTAAGTATACTTGGCCATCCTTGTTGATTGTGCCTGTTGCCTGTAATTTTATCAATGACTGTAAACATGAATTTTGCCGTAGGGTGTTTAATAGTGTGTTGGTAAAGAGCATTCGTCAATTGCATATTACGAATGTCACTCCAATGTTCCCCTATTCTTACTCTTAGTGATCGTGAAGTTTTGCCCACATAGAAAGCAGAACACTGACATGTTGCCAGGTATATAACCCAGCTGCTTGAGTAATTACCAAATATCCTAACATCATAAACTTTGCTTGTGTTGGAACTGGTAAATTGTTTAAGCTTGTTCACTTGACTACACGAAGTGCAGTGGCCACAAGGGAAAGTTCCCAAGAGTTCATCCCCTATTATAGTCAATTGTTTGTATTTGGCCCCTCCACTCTCTCTCTCTGTTTGTAGTGTGAAAATAATGATCCCAAGGTTTTACCTCTCCTGTATGATAGTTGACATTTGTTATCCAGGATACTACGAAGATAGTCGTTAGCTAACAGAATGTACCAATTGTCATTCAGAACATTCCTAACCACCTGGTGGTTCCTACCAAAGGTGGTAATGAACCTGATAGTGTTATCCTTTGGGTTGTGTGTGTGGTTCTTGTATTCCAGCAAGGTTTTCCTATCTTGTTTGTCTGTCCATGCACTGGCAGATGCAATATCAAAATTGCAATATCCCCTGTCTAGGAATCTATTCTTCAGATCTACTTTCACATTCTCATAATCGATATTTGAAGAGCCGATCCATTTAATTCTCAAATATTGAGATTTGGGGATATTGCGGATGGTGTGACGTGGATGCATACTAGATGCATGAAGTAATGAATTGAATTGTGGATATTTACGATAAATCTTAGTACTTAGGGAATGGTCCTCATTCCGATACACAGTATCATCCAAAAAATCAATCTGATCTGTATGAGAAGTAATAGAGAACTCGATACCCCATATATTGCTGTTAAGATATTCCACAAATTCAATAAGGTATGTTGAATCTGCACGCCACACCATCCAACAATCATCAAGATATCTCCGCCAGATATCGATTTCCACCAAATAAATGTTATGCAGGGGATTATAAATAAGGCATTCTTCACGATAGGCTATAAAAAGATCTGCATATATGGGGGCAAAAGAGGCCCCCATGGCGTACCTTGCAATTGCCAGTAGCACTCCCCTTGAAAATAAGAAACATTTTTGCTAAGCACAGGCTGTTCCCATTCATCAGTCAACCTCTGTTCAGATCTGCTGACTATTGGTCGTAACTTTATACGAAGGCCTCTGGGGGCCATATTTTTATGCAAATAGGCCCTAAATAGCCTGAGGTGTCATATATTAGCTCTCAGCCCTTTAAGGCCTTTCTCTATATTCCGAAACGCCAATTCGCAACCATCAGAAATATTACAATTTGGTTGACTTTGGTTGTTGCTTGGGATTTGGTCTAATCCAAACACACCAATATCTTCCCTATCAGCACACAACCCGTCCAATATTTTATCCAAATCCATAATTGAATTTTGTATGGGTTGTCCAAAAACTAATGTCACAATAGTTCAAATAAAGGGTTCCTTAGTAATAACTAATAACAAGACCTGTTAGCTATCCCTGGGTGTACCATTTCTAATTACATTTTAGACATGATTTTGCTTATTGGTCAGTCATCAATGTATCATTTTCAGGGATAGCTAACAGGTCTTTACTTAATAATTTAATATTGTTATTAGGGCACATTAACACATTACAATACTGTGTTTTGAGAGGATTTTTTCATATTTATATGTTACAAGTGCTATTCAGATGTTATTATTTTGAACCTACTGTGTTTATCATTTTTTACCATTAATATTGGGTTTTTGACTTTAGATTTATGAACATATAGTAGGACAATGAGCATGTGATCTTTGATAATATCACAACAGTGCATCACCTAAGTTCATTTTGATTAAGTGTTGTTATAACTTTTTTACTGAAGGATCACTAATTAATAACACTTTTAATAACAGAACAGAACAACGCTAATGCATCCCCAATTGTAGAATGTGTTATAAGTGTTACTGAATGCACAGGTGCCTTATTATTATACTCCGCTTCCCTAAATACTATCATGGAGATAGGAATGTATAGCCATTTTATACATATATCATATTAGTTTTACTTAACAGTTCTGGTTTGATTTGTCCTATGTATTATCCATAGATACTATTCTACATTTATTGTGTGGAACAGATTGGTCACTTTTTCTGGCCCTGCCCCTGGTCTTTCCATTGAGATTTACTAAGGAACCCTTTATTTGAACTATTGTGACATTAGTTTTTGGACAACCCATACAAAATTCAATTATGGATTTGGATAAAATATTGGACGGGTTGTGTGCTGATAGGGAAGATTTTGGTGTGTTTTGATTAGACCAAATCCCAAGCAACAACCAAAGTCAACCAAATTGTAATATTTCTGATGGTTGCAAATTGGCGTTTCGGAATTTAGAGAAAGGCCTTAAAGGGCTGAGAGCTAATATATGGCACCTCAGGCTATTTAGGGCCTATTTGCATAAAAATATGGCCCCCAGAGGCCTTCGTATAAAGTTACGACCAATAGTCAGCAGATCTGAACAGAGGCTGACTGATGAATGGGAACAGGCATTGCAGAATGGCTCTATGATTTTTGTTAAAATCTTAGCCTCTTATTACGAAAGGATCATTGACTTATGTGTATACGAAGTCAAGGATTTGAGTACTGAGTGTAAAAAATTCCAGTCCAGCACCAATTATCATGACTCAGTTGATAGGTTGTCCAAGGAACTAACCACATATGACAAAATGATAAGGGACAGAAAAGTTAAAAAATTCAACAGGGATGTTATGGACTACAATAAGGGACACCTGTTTCAAATACAGAGGACTGTGAGATTTCAGGACTCAGTCCAAGGAACGACCAGGGGCAGGACCAGAAAGAGACCAAGGTCCATACTTAAACATAGGGACAAATCTTTTACCAGTACATCAGGGGAGGAGTCCTCATATACCGACAGTGAGGGTGGAATATTGGTCAACTCACCATTAAAGAAAAAAATGAATACCAATATCCCTTTAGGAGAGGCAGGAAATATAGAGGGGGGAGGAAACATGCCAATCAAAATAGGAACATAATCAATGACAGGACTGATTCAGTCCTTACTGAAACAGTAACAACGAAGTTCAATAATGTTCTAAATTTATCAGATTCTGTACTGACTGATGACCAATACAAAATACTTAATAAAGGATTGGGCTTTGTACCTAGTTTTTTCTCTGATCAATATCAAATTGCATTGGATGTGTTGGATTATTGTCGACGACTTAACCTTAAAATATTTTTTTCAGAACAAGATATATCAAATACTCAAAGATCTGCTGTATTTACATTTCAAAAATCTACTTTTCAACCACCCATGAATAAAAATGTTGCCATTTTTCAACAGGCAGCACTTAAGGATTTACGATTCCCCCATTTGGAATGTCATATTTCACAAGACAATATCAACTCATCTGAGAAGAGGGCACTTACTGAACTTAGGCAAAATCACAACATTGCTATACTCCCAGCTGACAAGGGAGGAGCTGTGGTTATTCTAAATATGGATTATTATGTCCAAGAGCGACTCAGACAATTATCTGACTCCAAATGTTATATGTACATGGGTATTGATCCTACACATCGGTTCAAAAAGGAGATTGATGCACTTCTTGACTCAGCAGTGGAAGAAGGTATTATCCCCATTAAAACAGCACAACACATTAAAGTTAAGGATCCATCTAAGCAAATTCTGTATCTACTCCCAAAGATACATAAATCCATCACTCATCCTCCAGGTAGGCCTATTGTATCGGGTAATGGTTCACTTACAGAACCATTATCGGTATTCTTAACCCAACATCTTAAACCACTCCTGGGACATGTAAGGGCAAGAATATAGGATACAACAGAATTTTTGAAAATTATTGAAGACACACAATTTGAGCCTCAATGGTTGATGTGCACACTTGATGTAAAGTCATTTTACACAAGCATACCACACTGGGCAGGGTTGCAGGCACTACAACATTGGTTGAACAAGGCTGAACTGTATCCACCGGGATTCAATACATTGCTTATCTGTATGTCAGAGCATGTGCTTAGTAAAAATGTTTTTTATTTTCAAGGGGAGTGCTACTGGCAATTGCAAGGTATGGCCATGGGGGCCTCTTTTGCCTCCATATATGCAGATCTTTTTATGGCCTATCTTGAAGAATGCCTTATTTATAATCCCTTGCATAACATTTATTTGGTGGAAATCGATATCTGGCAGAGATATCTTGATGATTGTTGGATGGTGTGGCGTGCAGATTCAACATACCTTATTGAATTTGTGGAATATCTTAACAGCAATATATGGGGTATCGAGTTCTCTATTACTTCTCATACTGATCAAATTGATTTTTTGGATGTTACTATGTATCGGAATGAGGACCATACCCTAAGTACTAAGATTCATCGTAAATATCCACAATTCAATTCATTACTTCATGCATCTAGTATGCATCCGCGCCACACCATCTGCAATATCCCCAAATCTCAATATTTGAGAATTAAACGGATCAGTTCTTCAAATATCGATTATGAGAATGTGAAAGTAGATCTGAAGAATAGATTCCTGGACAGGGGATATTGCAATTTTGATACTGCATCCGCCAGTGCATGGACAGACAAACAAGATAGGAAAACCTTGCTGGAATACAAGGACCGCACACACAACCCAAAGGATAACACTATCAGGTTCATTACCACCTTTGGTAGGAACCACCAAGTGGTTAGGAATGTTCTGAATGACAATTGGAACATTCTGTTAGCTAATGACTATCTTCGTAGTATCCTGGGTAACAAATGTCAACTATCATACAGGAGAGGTAAAACCTTGGGATCATTATTTTCACACTACAAACAGAGAGAGAGTGGAGGGGCCAAATACAAACAATTGACTATAATAGGGGATGAACTCTTGGGAACTTTCCCTTGTGGCCACTGCACTTCGTGTAGTCAAGTGAACAAGCTTAAACAATTTACCAGTTCCAACACAAGCAAAGTTTATGATGTTAGGATATTTGGTAATTGCTCAAGCAGCTGGGTTATATACCTGGCAACATGTCAGTGTTCTGCTTTCTATGTGGGCAAAACTTCACGATCACTAAGAATAAGAATAGGGGAACATTGCAGTGACATTCGTAATATGAAATTGACGAATGCTCTTTACCAACACACTATTAAACACTCTACGGCAAAATTCATGTTTACAGTCATTGATAAAATTACAGGCAACAGGCACAATCAACAAGGATGGCCAAGTATACTTAGCCACAAAGAAAAGTATTGGATTATTCATCTCGGAGCCCTATTTCCACCAGGTCTTAATGACCATTTATGATGAGTATACTCCTTTATTTATTTTTCGATTATTATAAGACTATAGGACTCAGAGACAGTGTTGATTTAGTATTATATATATTATATATATTATAATATATATAGCCTTGTTGTTTTATTTTCACCCATGGTTTAATTGTGTATGTTCACATGGATCATTCACTCATTTACTAATGTTTTTTTTCTATATTAATGCATATAAATTATGGTATATACCAAACATCAGATTATTATTAAGGACATCCCAAAAATATGTCTTCATTTACTTTTTGTTAATGCAGCCTGGTTGTCTACTAATGAATTATTTAGAGGGTATGGACTATACCTTCTTTTGCTATTGGCTGGGTAAAAAATATATAAAGACTACTGGTTTGCTGGATGAAATAATTCTTTCTTTATTTTCTCTCACTGAAGAAGGCAGTAGCCAAAACTAGTTTGAGTGTTGTTATTTGGACATTATTATGTCCTTTTGCAGTATTTCATTATTTTACGAAGAAAAGTCGTGGAACTACTCATGCTGGCCTCTAGTGTTTCTAGGCTTATAAATGCCCTAGGGCAGATAGCCTAGTATGAACCTATGAAAACAGATACAACAGAACAACATAATATGGTATAATATTACAAATAATAAAAAGGATAGTGTGAATATGCATTGCAGTAAAACTGAACTCGTGAGAAGGAGAAAAAAGAGAAAAATCCATAAATATTATGGATGCAGTACAGCAAACAGCTTAGTGTTACATCTCACAAGAAAATTGCAACATTAAGTAAAGCTACAAACCACATATACATTTGTTAAATGATGGTTCGTAAGGGCATCATATCATAGACAAAATAAAACAGCAGTAAACAGACACATAACATCATAGATATATATATATATATATATATATATATAAAGCAAAAGTAGTTACACAGAATATTACGAATATGTAAAGCAACAGTAGTTACACAGAATATTACGAATATGGAAGACAGTATAAACATTCTGATATGATTTACTGTAACTAATGTGACTTATTATCTCAAAAACATAAAGTATAGCTGACATATTTATTCTACAGTAAGAGGATGCCCAAACAACTAAGAATGAAGCAATGTGAACCAGAAAAATAACAGTAAAATTATGAGTGCACTATGTACCCTACATTAGACAATGTGGATTAAGTTTGGTAGTTGCTAGCTTGTATTCAAGAGCGAATGCGCAACTGTTGAGGTAAGAAGAATAGCAGGCAGTGTGTGTGTGTGCTTGTATTATAGTTTTGTTTTGGTAGGAAATAAAAAAAAAACAAAATAGGAATTAAGGTTCAGGTCATATTATGTAGATAATACCCAACAAATATACTTATTTTAGCAAAAATAGATCTTTAAACTGAGGTTGTTGTCCTTTTCTTAACACCTTGCTCCTGATCCACAGAACACAGGATAGTTGGCTATGAAACAACTATACAACTGGGAAAGGCTGTAGTATGTTGAAACATAAAGAAACTGTGACAGAGTTAACTTTTAATTCTCATAAACAAGTATACAGAAAAACAGAATGAGGAAAAAGGCTGAGTGAAACAGCAATGAAAGACAAAATACATTTCAAGGAAATGTTATAAATTTAGAGCATAAATATAAAATGGCCACACTGTTTCACTCTTTTGTAATTTCTCCCAGTCTTTTGGGTTTCTAATACCATGATGGGAATGGTGGACCCCATTCCTAAGTCAAAGTCCGATTAAAGTTCATGAAATTAGTATTGTCTCACTCTTTGATGTCAGCCAGTAGTGCTCTTCGCAGCACCTCCAATGTGCCAAATAATGACTCCTTCTGCAATTCAGACGGAGTTACATGTATTGGTAACATACCTAAATACGACTGTAAACTCTTCTTCAATGCCTGTTGCTCCTACTACTACTGGAAATGTCTGGGTACCTTTCTTCACACTGATCTCGTTTCTGCCTGCAAATCTTGATATTTTATGACTTTATGTCTCTCTCTGTAGTCAGTGGGTGTGGTGATTTCAGTGCAGTGCTACTTTTGTCTTCTTTTCCTGGACCACTATATCTGGTTTTATAGCATCTATCTTTTGAACTGTTGGTAATGGATGATCCCATGACCCCATGACATATAGATCATTTTCTATGATGCTTTGTGGCTCATGTTTCCAGTGTATTTCAGACACTTCAATACCATAATGTTCGCACAATCTCCAGTACAACAGTCTTGCCACATTATTATGCCTTTCAGGATACAGTCCTTCTGCCATTAGTATGTCACAACCAGCAATGAGGTGTACACTGTTTCCAATTCAGTTTTACAAAACCTACAGTTGTCTGTTTCCCCCACATGTTCAATGGACTTTGTAAACCAACGTGTACGCAGCCCACTGTCTTGGGCCACCAATATTAACCTTTCATCTCTTGGTTTTAATTCGCCTCTTCTTAACAATTCCTGCATTCGGTCCTGATCAACATGAGGTTCTTCCAGAAGTTTTCTATGCTTGCTACTATATTTATGCATTTTCCACATTTCTTGACTTCTCATCTGATCCTTCACCTTATATTCTTTCTTTTGCTTTTTGGCACATTCAGTTGCTGCCTGATTTTTATCTACTTCTGGTTTGATTTCCATTCCTGCTTGACCCCAATATGCTTCTGCTAGATTAAGCAGAGAAATCATCTTAGATTTACTCTCCTCATGTTTCAAAACTTTCACTAGATTTGGGTCTTGTAAGGTCAGCAGATATGTGTGGAGTCCCACAACTGCAGATCTATACATACAATCAATTTCAAGAAGGGCCATCCCTCCTTCGGAACGGGAATATATAATCTTGGTATGCAGTGATTTTTTATAAATCATTTGGTGAGCATGAACCATCCTTCTTGTTTTCCTTTCTAATCTATCCAACATGTTTTGGGGACAGTCAATCACTCCAAAACTTTAAGTTAGGACAGGAACAGCAAACTGGTTTATAGTTTGGATTTTATTCCTAGATGTCAGTGCTGTTTTCAGGATTAATTTAAGTCTTCAGATGTATTCCTTACTAAGTTTTATTTGCGTTTGTGTTTTATTGCTGATCCTTCATCAGTTCCCAAATATTTATGCACTCCTTCTTGCTCATGTTCTTTTATATCACATTCTTGTCCCAAACTGATGTTTTCCTGGAGTTGTAGTTTTCCTGCTTTAAATGTTGCTTTTGCACATTTATCAAGACCAAATGACATTCTTAAATCATCTGAAAAAGTTTTGACAACTTGCAGTTGTGCTTTCAGGTCCTCATCTGATGAGCTATACAGTTTTAAATCATCAACAAAGAGAAGATGAGAAGTCTTTACACTGTTGTTTTCTAGGAGCCAGACTGTAGCCATGGCCTAAGCTGTTAAGTAAACTGCTTAATGGGCTAAGGGCAAGGCAGAACAGCAGTGGTGACATAGTCACCCTAGAATATCTCCCTTTGAATTTTTATCCCTGGGATAATAATTTCTCCTTTATCATGGCTTAATTGCAAAGTGGTCTGCCACTGTTTCATGGTCACTGTAATATAGTCGATTAGTGTAGGGTGCATCTTATACATTTTTAAGCACTCTTTTATCCATGAATGTGGGATACTATCAAATGCTTTTTTAGTCAACCCAAGCCATACTTAGATCCATCCCCTTTTTTACAGTTCTCCACTATGACTTTATTTAATAACAAAAGAGCCTTTGTTCTATACGAATTTCATTTCTTGCTCTTTTGTTCTACTGCCATAATTGTGTTTTCTTCTAAATGACCGTAAACTCTGTCAGCATCAATTTCCATCTACAGTTTATACAGTGTCGGAAGGCAAGTTATTGGCCTATAATCTTTAGGGTAGTTTGCAGCTTCACTCTTAAAGTAAGAGCATTGTTGCCTGTTGTGAGTATCAAGTATGATGAAAGGATGAAAGTAACATAATGAAAGCAGTGTCAATAAACCAATATTTCTACTCCTGTTTTTCAGTAAGAAATATGTGGTGAATCTATGATGTCAAAAGAAACTCCACTTACCTGTTGCTCCTTATTAGGCTACCTCTAACACAAACAACCCCCTCCCTTACCACCACATTTCCATATCTCACTCACCCCCCCCCCACAAGACATTTGGTCCTTACAAAAAACAGTGAAGACTAAATCATAAATAAAACATATATAGTCTAAGAACCTTGTAACTACTGTTATATTCTATACTCTGAAACTTATGTCCACAACTAACATTACAGGTTCAGAGGTATACACTGGAATAATGACTTCCAGACCCTTTACAAGCCTAGCTGCCCAACCCAACCCAATTGTGTCTCTATATATTATAAGTGTTTATT
Source organism: Protopterus annectens (assembly GCF_019279795.1). Taxonomy (NCBI): domain Eukaryota; kingdom Metazoa; phylum Chordata; order Ceratodontiformes; family Protopteridae; genus Protopterus; species Protopterus annectens. Next base: position 1,085,258,991 of record NC_056732.1, on the reverse strand, counting down.
AGGAGGGGGTATGTTAATATGACAGAAGTTTATAAAGGTTATGTGGAGGGGTATGTTAGTTTGGACATAGTTACTGCCTGCCTCTGTCTGTCAAGAGACATGGGAGAGGGGCCAGACCCAGGGTGAATTTCTAATTTCCCATCCATTGGTCAAGATTACACTTAAAATAGGGTCAGAGATGGACTGTACTTCACATGGATAGGGAGCCTGTGCCAAAGCATGGGGATCCTCTGAGACACATTTCTGTCTTGTCAACACATCTTATTTATACTGCAAGCAAAATTTAAATCCTTGGAGCCAGTGGTTCTGATACCATTTGTTTTGCAGATGTGCAAAAGGTCCATCAGAGCTGGATTTGAGGATGCCTTGTATTCCAGACACTGATCGCCTCACAGTAACCTGTAAGATTCCAAGTATAGAAATAGGGCTTTAAGGCTACCTGTATAGGACAATGTGTTTATACCATGTATTCTCCTGGTATGGAACCTTTGTGAGTATTCTGTTACATATGTCTGGTCAACTACATGCAGAAGATGGCATTGTACTCTATGATAAGGCTGACACGAGCCGAATAAAGTGGCACTATGACTTCTTTGGACCTGGATGACATGCCCTTATTTATAAGCTGTGTAACACAGAATGATTTTCTCACTACATTAGCTACATGTTGTTCAAAGGCCAGATTACTGTGTAGAAGATCCCTGACTACTGGGTCAAATTGTAGCGGTTTCTTATCAATGCAGTAATTAGCCTTGGTGACTGTTTTCTCAAAAGGCACGACAATGCATGTCTTGGCATTTAGTTTTATACTGTGAATTTGGCACCAGTCAGTTGTCTGTGCTAGACCGTCTTGCAAGATGTTTGTATGATTGTGGGAAACAATGACAGCTCCCAATCTGCAGTCATCTGCAGACTTGGTCAGCTAAAGGACCTTGACATTAGGTACCCTGCTGGTGACCGGTCTTTTAGTGTAGGTGGTTTCACTAATCCTAACTTCCTGGATCCTGTCTGTTAGCCAGATGGCAACCCAGTGAACTATGTAGGGGTATATGTCCAGTTCGGTGAGTTTCTCAACTATAACCAAGCAGGGTATCGTACAGACACCTTAACCAGATCCAGGTAGGTAGTATGCACCATTTTCCCCTCTTCTATTGCCTTGGTGATCTTCTCAAAGAAGTCCATCAGGTTTAGTAAACATGACCTTTCTTAAACAAAGTCATACTGGGTTGGGTCCAGTATCTGAAGTTTGCCTATGTCCTTGTTGATCATTTCCATGATAATTTGTTCTATGTGGACTAGTCATAATTTACTACTTACTATTCTATCCCCTAAAGGCTATGTGAATAAACTGCCAAACTCCCACTTTAATACTGATATTTATATGTTTACTGATACATATCATTGTTTACAGCTGTTCCACTACAAATGTTTGTTCCACTAATATATTCCACTTCAACATGATATTGTGATTATATTGGTGTGAATGTATATTTTCTTTCAATATGCTTTTACATGATGTGAACCACTTCAATATACTACCGTCTTATCATTTTCTACTACTGCACTATCAAATATAACACTTATAACTCATTTATCTGTGTTAATTTACATTGTGTCTTGCATTATATTGTACCAATGGAGCTTTTCTGCCCAGGCCTCCTCTTCCCAGTTGGATTTCACTGGTCAACAAATGAAAATAAAATAATAAATAATAGCTTTCTGTATCACAGAAAAATGACTGCAATACCTAATGTATATGAGCAGAAGAATCACTTAAACTGACAAACAAGCTGTAAAATCAAAAATTCAAAACTTAGTAGATATTTCTTTCCTGGTAAGAGACAAGTTCAAGTTCTTATTGGCCACAGGAAAGATCCACATAGTCTGTTGAAATGCTATAGTGAATTTTCTCCTCAAAGTTCGCAGCAGTATAAACAAACCATTTATTTGTGGGCAACACACCATGGCATTATCAACAATATTTTCATTAAGTATTTCTAAGTAGATTTTACAAATATTTTGTAAGAACCTTCATGTCTTCACGATGATGAACAGTACTATCAACCATTTCATCTTCCCAGGAAGATGAGTTGTATGAACATTAGTTTTGGAGTACTTTTTGCTGTATGTAAATCAAAAATGTACTCACTAGATAGCAGCTTTTCTTCCAAGAGAATATATAGTACACTTAACATGCACAGTTATGCTACCTGAGTTTACCTACAGTAGACTGGACATTTAAGCCAGCAAGGGCAGGACATTAGCCAATCAGTATTTAGCAAAAATATACCCATATATGCTACTATACTTATGAAAGATATTTTTCTAAAGTCCCAAAGGGTGGAAGGTAGCATTCAACACTAATACTACAGAGAAAAGCAAAACAAACAAAATATAATGGTCACAGAAATGAAACGTGTCACTAGATGACAAAATGAATTTCCTCATGGAACTATCACTATTCTTTCTTTACTTGGTAAGAAATGTGGTGTAAAGAAAGGTGAACAAATCATCTCCATTCCAGGCACTACACAAATGTTAGCAAAGTTACCCCAGCTCCCGTGGTTGTGCGCATAGCGCAGCGCTGGTTAAACTTTTTCTGGCTCCGCAAAGTCTGCTCTTCAAATTTTCCCTTAAGGAAGCTCTACTCTTAGTATAACCAGACTACTCACTATATTATAAGCCTAGCACTTGTTCTCAATACTTCTCTACTAAGTAAGCACTCTCGTACTAAGTAAAGCACTACATCTACTTACCACCCCTGTGAATATCCACTTCCCTTAAAGGTACAGCACTCCCTTATACTGTTCTAGCATGTCGAGTGGTAGATTACTGGCGTCGTCTCCAATTCAGCTGGTCAATCTGGGTATCTTGAGATAATGCTACAATTGTCTCATGTACACAGACAACCCTCTCCTCCTCCCAACAAACACAAATACATGTGAAAGATGCAACTATATAGCCAAACTGGAGGCTGAACTCTCTCATCTCAGGGCTGGCATGACCAGACAGGAGGAGATGGCAACCACACACACAACAATCCCAGTCCCACATAGACCTACCACAACTGCAAACCAAACACATAAAAACACAAAGACATACTCGGAGGCTCTAATAAAAACTTACCAAAACAACAGAGGCTCCCAAAGCAGACATCCAAAAATCCACCACCTCAAAACAAAACACATGCAACACATACTTCAATAAATCAGTGTGTCAACCAATCACAGCCCTTAAGGCCAAACACCTTGCCTGATACACTAGTAACAGGTGACTCTATAGTCAGACACACTGATGTCCTGCTGACCAGGCTGAACAAGGAGAAGGTGACTGTGAGCTGTCTATCGGGAGCTAGGATCCGCCACATAACACACGCACTCAAGTCACTCCAAAGCAAGTACAAATATGACTCCGTCATTGTCCATGCTGGTGTGAATGACCCGAGACGTACCTCCCTGGACTACATGAAAAGAGACATAGAGGAGCTCTCCAATTATGTAGCCCAGGCTGTTATGACCCTGACCCTGAGCAGCATCTTGCCCTCACCAAGAATGATACCACAATACAAAGACAAGATGATCAGCTTTAACAATTGGCTCAAGTACTGGTGTCATTCTAAGGGGATAAAATGTCTGTCTGCCTGGGATGACATGTTGGACAAGCCACACTGCTTCGCAAGGGATGGCTTACACCTGTCACCACTGGGCTTCCGGATATTGGCTAAGGCTCTTGCCACCCCATAGTGCCTTTTTTAGGCAAGGCTCAAAAGACAAACCCACCTCCTTAGAAAACAAAAATGGAAAAAAACTAAGGGTAATGCTGCTCAATGCCAGAAGTCTAAATCTCAAGATGCAGGCACTTGATGCACTCCTCAGCATGGAGAACATCACGTCTGTGCAGTAACTGAAACCTGGTTCAAGGATCCTGAGAGCACCCCAGTGCTACCAGGCTATACCTCATATCATGCTTTTCGGCCCCAAAACCCGGGCCGAACTACAAAGGGAGGGGAAGTGTCCATATTCATCAAGGACACCCACACCTCCAGGTTAGTAGCAACACATGAAGCATCAGAGACCATACAGGTGCAACTAACCATAGGCAAAACTGCTATACAACTGGTAGCATGTTACAGACCACCCTCCCAATCTCAAGAACCCCACTCAGCCTTCCTGAAGACATTGGAGGATATGAATGTATCACAAAATACCATCATACTGAGAGACTTCAACTACCCAAACATAGATTAGGTACATTATTCTAGCCCTTATACCCTAGCCCAAAGGTTCCTGGAATTCATAAATTCAAATGCACTGGAACAACTAGTCACCTCTCCTACTAGGGGAGATAATATACTAGACCTGATCATCACAAACATGGGGACAAAATGCTCCACACCAGAAGTATACCCCTCACTAGTGAGATCTGACCACAAACTAATCACCCTGGATATACATATCCCACCTCCACCCCCAGCACAAAAGACCACAGTGAAAAACTTCTCAAAAGCAAGCTTCACTCTTCTTAAGACTGAGATGGTATCCTTTAAGCCCACTGTGCCAGTGGATACCACATCCCACAATGCCGAATCCTTCACAAATGCTTTCTATGGACATCTCCAAGATTGCATGGATCATGCAATCCCAAACAAATCCAAGTCCCTCTCCACCAAAGGTAAGCGTCCTGTCTGGTGGACCTCAGACATAAACAAATTGTATAACAAAAGAAGGAAGCTACTGCACTTCAGAGCAAAATCCCATGAAGGGAAGACATC